>NW_024392678.1:0-1334 GCF_016617805.1 Bactrocera tryoni
TTTCGATCCGGAGACAGGCAGTTGGCTTGATAATTTTTTTTTGGGCCCCTAGGCACCAAATATTTACTACTTTTGACTAGTTGACTTTTGATCGAAAATGTCGATCAATGTGTAGTATATATAACTGAAACTAAGCGATAACCCTTCTCTTTTATTGATATATCCGTATGTCAAAAATGTGTTGAATCGGACCAATATTTCCCTTCGCCTCTATATACTTAATATAAAGATTTTCGAACTTCCTAGTGACTTTGTACCGCATATATCGTCAGATATCTAAATGAAAATAAGAGAGCGTGTTTTACTCATAACAGTGTATTTGTGTGCATAAAATAGATAAATTTGAGAGAAAACTTGGCCTAGCCCCTATATAACAAATATCAGGATTTTCGAAAATCCGCCTGACTTTACTCCTGTCATTGTTTTTATACTCTCGCAACAATGTTGCTAACGAGAGTATTATAGTTTTGTTCACATAACAGTTGTTTGTAAGTCCTAAAACTAAAAGAGTCAGATATAGGGTTATATATACCAAAGTGATCAGGGTGACGAGTAGAGTTGAAATCCGGATATCTGTCTGTCCGTCCGTCCGTCTGTCCATCCGTGCAAGCTGTAACTTGAGTAAAAATTGAGATTTCATGATGAAACTTGGTACACGTATTTCTTGGCTCCATAAGAAGGTTAAGTTCGAAGATGGGCAAAATCGGCCCACTGCCACGCCCACAAAATGGCGGAAACCGAAAACCTATAAAGTGTCATACTAAGCCATAAATAAAGATATTAAGGTGAAATTTAGCACAAGGATCGCATTAGGGAGGGGCATATTTGGACGCAATTGTTTTGGAAAAGTGGGCGTGGCCCC
The DNA here is from genome assembly GCF_016617805.1 of Bactrocera tryoni. Taxonomy (NCBI): domain Eukaryota; kingdom Metazoa; phylum Arthropoda; class Insecta; order Diptera; family Tephritidae; genus Bactrocera; species Bactrocera tryoni. The sequence continues at coordinate 863 of NW_024392678.1, forward strand.
GCCCCCTACTAAGTTTTTTGTACATATCTCGGAAACTACTATAGCTATGTCAACCAAACTCTATAGAGTCGTTTCCTTCAGGCATTTCCATATACAGTTCAAAAATGGAAGAAATCGGATAATAACCACGCCCACCTCCCATACAAAGGTTATGTTGAAAATCACTGTAAGTGCGTTAACCGACTAACAAAAAACGTCAGAAACACTAAATTTTACGGAAGAAATATGCATGAAGGAAGCTGCACCCAGGCTTTTTTTAAAAAGTGAAAATGGGCGTGGCGTCGCCCACTTATGAACCAAACACCATATCTCAGGAACTACTAGACCGGAACTACTCACCCTGATGACATGTACAATTTCAGCCTTCTTCCAATATAACGCTATTTTGAATTCCATCTGATGGTATATATTTCTTAACACCCTGATGACGCCTCATGAAATACGAAATATGCGGTATGAAATGTTCGGTGAC
>NW_024392679.1:0-1244 GCF_016617805.1 Bactrocera tryoni
CACATGTTTGTTTCAACTTTGTAAATGCTCTAGCGGCTGAAGTATTCGACGCAGGTGGGTCAAATAAATAGCATCAAAAGCCCTCACCCCATTCTCTATCCTTACCAAAAGCGCGGCAATAGTGTTCGTAATCAAATATAGTGTTTTAAGAAAAATCCCATGTTTGTTTCAAATTTGTAAACGCTCTAGCGGCTAAAGTATTCGATGTAGGTGGGTCAAATAAATAGCATCGGTTAGATAATTTAAAGAGCTTTTAGAAAAGCCCTCAACCTATTTTCTATCCCTACCAGGAGCCTGGCAATAGTGTTCACAAACAAATGTAGTGTTTTGAGAAAAATCACATGTTTGTTTCAACTTTGTAAACGCTCTAGCGGCTGAAGTATTCGACGAAGGCGGGTCAAATAAATAGCATCGGTTGGATAATTTAAGGAGCTTTTAGAAAAGCCCTCACCTATTTTCTATTCTTACCAGGAGCCTGAGGAAAGAGCTTTCAGGAAAACCAGCAACCTATTTTTTATCTTTACCAAGAGCGTGACAATAATGTTCACAAACAAATGTAGTGTTTTGAGAAAAATCACATGTTTGTTTCAACTTTGCAAACGCTCTAGCGGCTAAAGTATTCGACGTAGGTGGGTCAAATAAACAGCATCGGTTAGATAATTTAAGGAGCTTTTAGAAAAGCCCTCAACCTATTTTCTATCCCTACCAGGAGCCTGGCAATAGTGTTCACAAACAAATGTAGTGTTTTGAGAAAAATCACATGTTTGTTTCAACTTTGTAAATGCTCTAGCGGCTGAAGTATTCGATGTAGGTGGGTCAAATAAATAGTATCGGTTAGATAATTTAAGGAGCTTTTAGAAAAGCCCTCAACCTGTTTTTTATCCCTACTAGGAGCGAGGCAATAGTGCTCACAAGCAAATGAAGTGTTTTGAGAAAAATCACATGTTTGTTTCAACTTTGTAAACGCTCTAGCGGCTGAAGTATTCCACGTAGGTAGATCAAATAAATAGCATCGGTTAGATAATTTAAGGAGCTTTGAAAAAAGCCCTCAACTTATTTTGTATCCCTACCAGGAGCCTGGCAATAGTGTTCACAAACAAATGGTGTTTTGAGAAAATCATGTCGACTTAACTGAACGTCGTAGCAGCAAGTATCTGATGTGGGTAACAACAGCATCGGTTAGATAATTAGTGAGCCTCTAGAAAGTTTTTCCTAACCGTTTTCTATCCTTAACAGGAGCCTTG
>NW_024392680.1:0-1541 GCF_016617805.1 Bactrocera tryoni
GTAATTGTATGAAGTTCTCAAATCGTCGAAATTATTCGAAAAAAGCCTCCAGATAGTCAGAAGTTTAGTTTGTGAAATAAGTCGAGCTTCACTCTCCAATTTTTTTATTTTTTGAAAAAAGTGAACAATACATTATTGAGGAATTTAAGATGAGCTCAAAGAGAAGCCTTTACTTTATTAAGAGTAATTAAGGTAAACGAGAGTCCTACATAAGAGTAATTACGTTAATGTAAAGCAATAGCTATACTGATGATTCTGCCGGAGCATACCAAATACTATTAAGCAAACTCTATATTATTAATGCAACACACAGCTTCTTGAGATATATGGCTAGAGTGGAGGTGGGCCGGTTTCTGGACGATGAAAAGTTAAGAGAAGAGGAGTTATCACCAGCAGAAACATGGATAGTTAAGCTTTTCAATGCAAATATTAAACGAGTATGCCTTACAACGAGTATTTCTTCGCAAGTATGAAATAATCGATTTTCCTGTCCTTGGAAAGGAAGAAAATTGTTTGAGAACTGAATTTTTCTGACTACCGAACCAGGAAACACGGCAGTCGCTAAAAACGTTACATAATGAATTTTCCGAAAGGGCTGACAGACGGATCAGGATGATATGGAATGCCTTAATTCAAGCAGGATCGTAAAGATGCAAGAGCCCCGAAGAAGAACACGCAGGGCTTTTTACTCACACAGTCTCAAAAAGATCTGTAGGACGAGTGTTGGCTTAATGTCAGGCCACAACTTACTAGCATCACATATGAGTCGGATGATCATTAGTAACAACGATACATGCGTGAAAGGGCGGGAGGAAGTAGGCATGCGAGAGACACTGGAACACATCATACGCTCCTGTCCAGCTTTATCTAGCACTCGGCTTAGGTATTCTAGGAACTTTGCAGTTCAAGTCTCTAGATGAAGTATCAAAATTAGGTATCAAGTCGCTCTGAAACTACGCAAAAATCATCTTGCCCGATCTCTAAAACCTCTATTTGGCACTACAGCGATCAGTAGGTTTATGTATGACGTGACAGCTGGCCAGCAAAACCTAACCCTAAAGGGAACTGTCTACAATTATTAACCCATCTTCGGCCGCTAGCATGAAATCACAGTAAGTTTTAATTTCCTTTCGAAGGTGGTGGTTTATGATCATAATTAAGAATAATAAAAAAATTTTTTGACCAACCGTTTTCTTGATATGAACTAGTCGAAAAATCGACCGCTGGCCAAAAACAGTCAAGTATGAAAAAATATATTTTTTTGTTTTTATTTTCTTTAATAAAAATGTAATGATTTTAGTTCAAAATTATTTGCTTTTTATTTAAAAGATATGTATTTTATTTTATATAATACATGTATGTTGTAGCAGACGTAAATTTAAAAAATTTTTGATGATATTCATCAAAAGCATTTAGTAGTGGTAAATAAACGTTACACCTTTTGCAAGTAAAAATAGTATGTTTTTGCGTAACTTACAGCGCCGATATTTATTTTCAAGACTTCTCATGACGGCGTGTACCTTTTTCGTTGATCCGAGAGA
>NW_024392681.1:0-794 GCF_016617805.1 Bactrocera tryoni
TAGTTCTGCTTTCTCCAAGCTGGACAAGGAAGCACAGAAAATGGGTCTGGCAGTGAACGAGGGCAAGACGAAATATCTCCTGTCATCAAACAAACAGTCGTCGCATTCGCGACTTGGCACTCACGTCACTGTTGACAGTCATAACTTTGAAGTTGTAGATAATTTCGTCTATTTAGGAACCAGTATTAACACCACCAACAATGTCAGCCTGGAAATCCAACGCAGGATTGCTCTTGCCAACAGGTGCTACTTCGGACTGAGTAGGCAATTGAAAAGTAAAGTCCTCTCTCGACGAACAAAAGTCAAACTTTATAAGTCGCTCATAATTCCCGTCCTGCTATATGGTGCAGAGGCTTGGACGATGACAGCAACCGATGAGTCGACGTTACGAGTTTTCGAGAGAAACGTTCTGCGAAAGACTTATGGTCCTTTGCGCGTTGGCCACGGCGAATATCGCATTCGATGGAACGATGAGCTGTACGAGATATACGACGACATCGACATAGTTCAGCGAATTAAAAGACAGCGGCTACGCTGGCTAGATCATGTTGTCCGGATGGACGAAAACACTCCAGCTCTCAAAATATTCGACGCAGTACCCGCCGGGGGAAGCAGAGGAAGAGGAAGCCCTCCACTCCGTTGGAAGGACCAAGTGGAGAAGGACCTGGCTTCGCTTGGAATATCCAATTGGCGCCACGTAGCGAAAAGAAGAAACGACTGGCGCGCTGTTGTTAACTCGGCTATAATCGCTTAAGCGGTTTCTACGCCATTTAAGAAGAAGAAGGGTCGACAAC
>NW_024392682.1:0-3817 GCF_016617805.1 Bactrocera tryoni
CTGGTGTCATGGTAACGTTTTATTGATAAACTTCCATATTGCTGCCAGACTGTTGTCCTGATGAAATGAATCTAACACGGTACTTCGTTCGTTAGTCAAAGTATACTTTAATGTTTGGACAGAAGTTATCTTCCGAAGGGAAAATTAAAATTGAAAAAAGCCTTTCGAAAGCTTTCACTGCCAAAGCTATAAATTTAACAGAACTTTATGTATTTTCCACTAACTCACCTTTTTGCGTGACTTTTTATATTTTCGCACGCACTCACCTTCTCGGTCACCACAAGGTTTTGTTTTAAAAATGAAATAATTTAAATAAGTACACGTGTGTATATGTGTATTGCGGTTGTCTTGTTTGTGTACAATGTATTTAAATGTTCACTTTATTAAAAGGTAATAATTAAATTTTTCTAATTCCGAAACTGGATGAAAATGACGAAAACTCGGGAAAAAACGCTGATGTTGCTCGGTTCCAATGTTCACACACGTGTACAAGTCGCTGCTAAGATCGAAAACGAAGTGAGTTGCTGATCTCCTTGCAGTTCCTTTTTTCCCTTTGCTGTGTGGGATCAGATGGTGTGATGTGGTTGGTTGGTGTACGTGTATGTGGGTGTCGATGTGTGGTGCTCTCATGTGTAGTGTGGAATGTGGGTTGTAAGCCCTGATGATTTGTGAAGTGAGTATGGTGAAGGTGCGTGTCAGTGTTGTGAGGTTGAGTTGATGTGGTGTGATAGTGTGGTGTATGTGTGGATGTCCGGGGGAGGATGCTCATTTATACACTTTACAAAGATATTGTGAGAAGATTTATAGAGGCTTAACGAAAGTGAAAACCTGGAATTCCTGTCAGAAAATGTAATAATAGTCATTGGGATCGGGACTTTTTTAGGTATAAAAAATATAATGTCGATAGGAATTGATTCTCGTAGGCAATGATGAACAATGGATACAATTATACCTGAATAGTAATTATTAAGTTTGCCACGAAAATGTTGTAAACCTTATAATATTTAAAAATATCCGTCTCAAAACCGATCTATACAGACCTCCCTTGCATATAACTACTAAACACACTGAACAACGAAGGAAAGCTTTTCTTGTTTGAAAATAAATGTTAATCCGAACAGCTTGTTTAGTTCGAAGCACTATGTCATATACAAGTATATAGTTGCCATACAAAAAGATCGCAATGGATTATTGTATAAGGCAATGGTGCCGTCTCCGAAGAGATTTTTCAGTTCGGGTTACTATAGGATTTAGCTGTCATCCAAACTGAACGATCAATTAAGTCCATGTTCAGCTTTTTTATTTTAAAAGATATCTTCAAAAAATTTTGCTGAAGGCAAGAATACAATGTCCGAACATATTGATTGGACAACTATACCAGGTTGTTCAATAAGTTTTGTCGTTTGATAAGAAAAACACAATTTTATGATTCAAAATACAAAATTCATAGTATGTAGCTCATAGCTGCAATACAATCTGATTGGTCAAAATAAAGGCATTGAAGTGATCTGGCGTTCTATGACGAATTTAAGCTTTTAATAGCGTATATTCATGGCGTCCTAACTATGATGAGCGCAGCGTCCTTAAAGACATAAGACATCCAAAAAGGTTTATGCAAGATTTGGTATTTTTGGTATCCATTACATACATGTATACATGTATACATATGTACATATAAAGTATTTATGGCCCAACAACTTTCCTCAGCTTGCTGCCGTCCTCAAATATATGAATAATTAACAAATATCAGCAATTAAGTAAAACATAAATAAATTATTATTAAAAATCATCGAATAAATCCAGCCAATTAAACGCCTCAGCCACGCTAAAAGCCGCTTTCCCAACAGCTATTTCGCATTTATCATAACCAACCACACACACACGTACAACGTTGTGGATGATAGATGCTCAATTGGTCGCCGTGATCGCAGACACATTTTTTCCTAACCAATATTTCGCGGCACTTTGCAAATTTGATTGCGTTGCCTAGTCAAATGCAGGTTTTAATGCGCGTAAATAAATCGTCACATATCGAAATGGTTGTAACGGTTTCTGTATTATGCCTACCAAACGGTAAATAATCGTTTTGAGGTGTGTACACGTCGATACGAGGTGTGGAAGTGCATATGCCGGTGTTGTTGTTGTTTTGTTTTGCACTTATATTATATGCGCGTATCTACTGGCAAATCATATAGCGGCTTAACGCATTCATTTCGCATATTGTCGGTCATATAATTGCGTATTTGTGCGAAAATTTCACCTGTTTGTGGGTAATAAATTTGAAAATGACCGCAAACAAAAGACTTAAGCCCCAACCGTGCGGGAGACGGTACCTTTGAGTGTGCAGCTTGAGAGAAGTCGTTGACACTGGAATTGATTGCGTGAATTTGTTATTGCTGTAGGTTGTCACCCTATATTAATTAGTGAACTGATGATGTAACGGAAAACTGTTTTCTGAAATCTTCCATACACTTTTCGATTCAGGATTGCATAATTTTTGCATTAAACTGACGGTTTTAATTAGCTTTGTTAAAATGATCTGACTTAAGTAAAAAAAGGCACGTTATAAATAGTTCTTTAACCCGCTGACAATCCCAAGTCTCTTCCCTATTGAATATCGATTTTAACAAAGTTCTCTTGTGACAAATTTATCACCAGCGAAATCGTTCGCCATAGACAGGAACAGGTAGTAAACATTTAATACCATGTTCGGTATGTAGTCGTTGAACAAGAACCTCCGAATCAATCTCCCGCAGATTCTGGCAGTCACTATCAATGTGTGTGGCCTTGCGTTGGCATTATGGACCACCATTTCACTCCTATAGCCCAACGTTGGTTCCTTTTTGGAAGATTGTTTCCATCAAACGGTCCAATTATTTACATCATAGGACCGAATTCAGATTTTAGCTGTGGGAGGAAGGCAGCTCATAGTAGATGATTCCCATAAAAGAGATGAAAGAACGTTGAAAATATGTAGTATCGCTTGCATCGCTCATTGGGTGTGACAGTATGTATTTGCAAATTGCTTATTTCTTTGTGTTCCATAATTTTGTTTTCTATAACACCCAATTCAAAATATCTTCGAGAAGTTGTAAACGAGGTGTTGACTGGGTTTGCTATATTTGCCGCGAAACTTTTAAAATGAGAGAAGAGAGAGTGATTTAAGTAAAAATGTAAATATTTGTGAATCAATTTATTTCTGCTTCAATCTAACTGTGCCGAGAATTTGCAAGGAACCGGGGTATCATCTTTTAAATATTTGAAGATTTTTTGATCCAAGGCTTTCAAAAACTAATATACAAGTTGGAATCTTTGCAGGCTCCCAAGTATAAAAATATGGATTGTGATAATTTCCCGAAGTTACATAGCAATGAGGAGAAAAACTCTGAACAGTTTTAAGGCTGTTTTCGGGGAAAACATAGAGTTGGCAAATCGGACATTATTACGAATTTCTCCATCAGCGAGTGTAGAATGCCTATAAAGACGCACACGTTACATTAGCATTTAGAAAAATTTAAAGATAATATGAGAGCTCCTTCGAAAGAAAAAGAAAACCGACTCCAAGGCAGTATCCAGGTTAATAAGAGAACATATAATGGAAAATGACTGGAAAGTTGTAAATTTTTAAACACTTGGCTTCTATTTTAAAATTTTTCCTCTCAGAATAAATCTTAAATGGATGTTCGGAATTTTTAAATAAATTATTTGTAAAATGTTGGTGTTTTTTATTAAGTTACATTTTTTCCTTTTCTATACTTAAAAGAAAATTTAAATTATTTTTATTCTTACACATATTTCGAGGTATAAATGCAATAAA
>NW_024392683.1:0-613 GCF_016617805.1 Bactrocera tryoni
AGACAAATCCTTTAAGCACCGCTATAGACACCGTGATAATGGATGATAACCCCGTCCACCAAATCTAATAACCCGAGATGGTATGAAGGTGCTTTATATGAACCGATGTAAAAATTGAACGTTGGACGTGGCACCAACCACTTTTAGGGGAAATCACATAACTCTCGGGACCTGCCCAACCGATCTCAATCAAATTTGGTACGAAAAATGGGCAGAAAATTGGACTGCAACTATACTTACTTCCTATATAACACATTTTTAAATTTCATCTAATTTAATATAATGGGATACAACTTTGCACAAATAATGCCTTTAGAACAAGTCATCTTATGCCCAAAAATAATCTAAATCCAACCAAAATTGTGATTGTAAATGAGGTACCTTGATGAAATAATGAGAACATTTTTATTAGTCTGTGGCATACGAATAATGGTTTTGATGTATTGAAGTATACCTAAAGACAAAAATTATAGAGTTGTTGGAAATTTTAGACCAGACCCTCTCCTCTTTAAACAATCTTATTTGGATTTACCTAATTTTAGCAATTCAGAGTAGGATACAGTCTGTTCTCTGTAAGCATTTTAATTGAGTTAACACTACGATTTGCCTAAGC
>NW_024392684.1:0-1060 GCF_016617805.1 Bactrocera tryoni
AACAATGTTGCTATGAGAGTATTATAGTTTTGTTCACATAACGGTTGTTTGTAAGTCCTAAAACTAAAAGAGTCAGATATAGGGTTATATATACCAAAGTGATCAGGGTGACGAGTAGAGTCGAAATCCGGATGTCTGTCTGTCCGTCTGTCTGTGTCCGTCCGTCCGTCTGTCCGTCCGTCCGTGCAAGCTGTAACTTGAGTAAAAATTGAGATATCATGATGAAACTTGGTACACGTATTCCTTGGCTCCATAAGAAGGTTAAGTTCGAAGATGGGCAAAATCGGCCCACTGCCACGCCCACAAAATGGCGAAAACCGAAAACCTATAAAGTGTCATAACTAAGCCATAAATAAAGATATTAAAGTGAAATTTGGCACAAAGGATCGCATTAGGGAGGGGCATATTTGGACGTAATTTTTTTGGAAAAGTGGGCGTGGCCCCGCCCCCTACTAAGTTTTTTGTACATATCTCGGAAACTACTATAGCTATGTCAACCAAACTCTACAGAGTCGTTTTCTTCAGGCATTTCCATATACAGTTCAAAAATGGAAGAAATCGGATAATAACCACGCCCACCTCCCATACAAAGGTTATGTTGAAAATCACTAAAAGTGCGTTAACCGACTAACAAAAAACGTCAGAAACACTAAATTTTACGGAAGAAATTGCAGAAGGAAGCTGCACCCAGGCTTTTTTTAAAAATTGAAAATGGGCGTGGCCTCGCCCACTTATGGACCAAAAACCATATCTCAGGAACTACTAGACCGATTTCAATGAAATTCGGTATATAATATTTTCTTAACACCCTGATGACATGTACGAAATATGGGTGAAATCGGTTCACAACCACGCCTTCTTCCAATATAACGCTATTTTGAATTCCATCTGATGCCTTTTCTGTATAATACGAGTATATACATTAGGAACCAATGATGATAGCGGAATAAAACTTTACAAAAATACGGTATTTGAAAAATATGTAAATGACGTATAATGAAATCTCGATTATCACTTTATCATGCGAGAGTATAAAATGTTCGGTGACACCCGAACTTAG
>NW_024392685.1:0-3476 GCF_016617805.1 Bactrocera tryoni
TGGTTGAAACTTCATTACTGTAATCCCAGATGGCGTTGAAATAGCTAAATTTGACGATTTTTTGTTATTTTTTATCTTTCTTAACTTTTTTTTTTATACTCTCGCAACAATGTTGCTAAGGAGAGTATTATAGTTTTGTTCACATAACGGTTGCTTGTAAGTTCTAAAACTAAAAGAGTCAGATATAGGGTTATATATACCAAAGTGATCAGGGTGACGAGTAGAGTCGAAAGCCGGATGTCTGTCTGTCCGTCCGTCCGCCTGTCCGTCCGTCTGTCCGTCCGTCCGTCCGTGCAAGCTGTAACTTGAGTAAAAATTGAGATATCATGATGAAACTTGGTACACGTATTCCTTGGCTTCATAAGAAGGTTAAAGTATCATAACTAAGCCATAAATAAAGATATTAAAGTGAAATTTGGCACAAAGGATCGCATTAGGGAGGGGCATATTTGGACGCAATTGTTTTGGCCCCGCCCCCTACCAAGTTTTTTCTACATATCTCGGAAACTACTATAGCTATGCCAACCAAACTCTACAGAGTCGTTTTCTTCAGGCATTTCCATATACAGTTCAAAAATGGAAGAAATTGGATAATAATCACGCCCACCTCCCATACAAAGGTTATGTTGAAAATCACTAAAAGTGCGTTAACCGACTAATAAAAAACCTCAGAAACACTAAATTTTACGGAAGAAATTGCAGAAGGAAGCTGCACCCAGGCTTTTTTTAAAAATTGAAAACGGGCGTGGCCTCGCCTACTTATGGACTAAAAACCATATCTCAGGAACTACTACACCGATTTCAATGAAATTCGGTATATAATATTTCCCTAACACCCTGATAACATGTACGAAATATGGGTGAAATCGGGTCACAACCACGCCTTCTTCCAATATAATGCTATTTTGAATTCCATCTGATGCCTTTTCTGTATAATACGAGTATATATATTAGGACCCAATGATGATAGCGGAATAAAACTTTACAAAAATACGGTATTTGAAAAATATGTAAATGACGAATAATGAAATCTCGATTATCACTTTATCATGCGAGAGTATAAAATGTTCGGTGACACCCGAACTTAGCCCTTCCTTACTTGTTTTAATATAATGTACTCTATTTTACTTCTAATAGCTTCAGGAGTATACTATGTACAAAGCTTCATGATGATCGGTTAAGTAGTTTTTGCGTGCAAGCGTAACAAACAAACTTACATTCGCATTTATAATATTAATATGATAAGCCAAGTTTTCAACTTTTTCAGATGTTCTTACAACGCAAAAGATATGACTCCAGAAAACGAAACATTTAGACAAATTCGCATGTACCATAAAAATGAAACAGGTCACACTGGTATTAATGAAAACTGCGAAGGATTGAAAAAATGTGTATATTATCCAAACTTAAATATAACTTTGATACAGAAGTATATTAATAATTGCGATACATGCAATAGAATCAAATACGATCGCTTACCAGTGAAACCTAAGTTCGCAGGATAAGAATCAGATCATACATATGGTCATTTACACGAATTCAAAATCTAATTTTTTAACTTGTATAGATCGTTTCTCAAAATTTGCTACTGCCTACTTTCTTTAGGACAGAAATAACCAAACAATAATTTAGAAACTAAGACCATACCTATCACAGAAAAGACATTTTGAAACATTGATAACAGACAACGCAATTAAAAGCGTAAACATTAAGGATTGCCTAAGAACAGAAAATATAAATTTACATCTTACAAAACCTAATAATCATACTTATTAGAAATGCCGACATTGAGAGGTTACATAATAAACTAACTAAAAAAATTAGGATATTAAACATAGAAAATAACTTGTTAAGCATTAAAGACAATATAAACAAATCCATTGAGTACTACAATAATTCATACCATTCCATTATAAAAATCCAATTAATGTGGAATCGGGAAAATGTAATAAAACAAATATATACACAACAAGTAAGGAAGGGCTAAGTTCGGGTGTCACCGAACATTTTATACTCTCGCATTATAAAGTGATAATCGAGATTTCATTATACGTCATTTACATATTTTTCAAATACCGTATTTTTGTTAAGTTTTATTCCGCTATCATCATTGGTTCCTAATGTACTATATATTATACAGAGAAGGCATCAGATGGAATTCAAAATAGCGTTATATTGGAAGAAGGCGTGGTTGTGAACCGATTTCACCTATATTTCGTACATATCATCAGGATGTTAAGAAAATATTACGTACCGAATTTCATTGAAATCGGTGTAGTAGTTCCTGAGATATGGTTTTTGGTCCATAAGTGGGCGAGGCCACGACCATTTTCAATTTTTAAAAAAAGCCTGGGTGTAGCTTCCTTCTGCAATTTCTTCCGAAAAATTTAGTGTTTCTGACGTTTTTTGTTAGTCCGTTAACGCACTTTTAGTGATTTTCAACATAACCTTTGTATGGGAGGTGGGCGTGATTATTATCCGATTTCTTCCATTTTGGAACTGTATATGGAAATGCCTGAAGAAAACGACTCTGTAGAGTTTGGTTGACATAGCTATACTAGTTTCCGAGATACGTACAAAAAACTTAGTAGGGGGCGGGGCCACACCCACTTTTCCAAAAAGATTACGTCCAAATATGCCCCTCCATAATGCGATCCCTTGTGCCAAATTTCACTTTATTATCTTTAATTATAGCTTAGTTAAGACACTTTATAGGTTTTCGGTTTCCGCCATTTTGTGGGCGTGGCAGTGGGCCGATTTTGCCCATCTTCGAACTTAACCTTCTTATGGAGCCAAGGAATACGTGTACCAAGTTTCATCATGATATCTCAATTTTTACTCAAGTTACAGCTTGCACGGACGGACGGACAGACGGACGGACGGAGAGACAGACATCCGGATTTCGACTCTACTCGTCACCCTGATCACTTTGGTATATATAACCCTATATCTGACTCTTTTAGTTTTAGGACTTACAAACAACCGTTATGTGAACAAAACTATAATACTCTCCTTAGCAACATTGTTGCGAGAGTATAAAAATGATTAATGAAAAGAAAAGATATTTAAACAAAAGAAATCTGCATATAGAAAATTATCAAGAATACAAGAATAAGGGCTACATTAAAAATTATAAAAATGTTCGTCATAAAGAACAACCGAAGTATATATTTAATGAACTGAATAACATACATGCTAAAAATATTAAAAGAAAATATAAATTTCATGATAAATTTAACGTACAAGAAATTACCTAAAACAACAATAAACAAAACACAAACAAAAAATAATAATTTAATAGATACATATATTTGTAAAAACAAAAAAAATTAAAAATGTTGTAGATATACATACATATGTATGTATGTAAATATTGGATATGTATGTATGTAAATATTGGATTTACTTATTAAAAAAATTTAATTGTATAATTTCTAATACTGATTACTTATGATATTATACCACAACTAGCGGAT
>NW_024392686.1:0-2654 GCF_016617805.1 Bactrocera tryoni
TTTTTTGTGGAAATTGTCTTAAATTGAATAATGTCTCAATTAAAGCCTTATTTCGAGACATTTAACTGCATTTAGCAATTATCCGTTGGGTATTTAAATTGTTATGTGCAAATATTTAGTTGGATTAATTTAGCAGAGAACGTATTGGGTGTGTACAGTGTTCCGAAGAATGTCTGCAACTGAAAACTGAATAGATGTGCTTAAGGTTGGGGCATTTCGATAAACACTTCCTAAACGTGAACTAACATTCCTAAGTTAGATGATGATCCAGCGAAATTTTAGCTGATTTACGAAGTCTCATTTTGGGAAATACGTTGTCCAGAATAAGATACAAAATCATATGACCATTAGAGTTTAATATATTATAAGAAGACTTTGCTGTTACAGCGGTGCGGATATAAGTTCTAGAACATTGTTAATGTTACTACCTTTCTTCCCAAAACTAGATTGTTAGACGAAGATTGCTCTGTGACCTTAGGTCTATTGTGCCCTCTCCTAAATCACAAAGACTCAATTAGCCCCAGCATATTGATAAAGTCCAATATTGCGCTGGGTGCTAGTGAAGCGATGTGATCCATATTTGGATACTTGGAACCAAGGCCCTTAACTTGCGTCTGCGGACTGCTATGCAGTCAATTTGCAGCTATTGTGAAGTTTCAGGCTTCATGTCGCAGAATCGGCAATTTGCATAAGAAGCTAGACCCATGTTGTATAAGTTCCGAACAGAACAGACATACTTTTACATTGTTCTGCTATGGCTCCCATCAAAGTGAGAGCGGTAGCAATAGCAAAATGAAATGCTACGGGAGTAGCATAGCTTTTCAAACGCTTGCGATAAATAGTCTGAATTGATCCAATCATATTTAAACCTGCTGAGGTTGTAACCCTCATTTTCAATTTGGGCATGCCTTGGAGTTGTTGCCAATATCTCTCTCTGCCTACCCCTTCTTCCTTGCGAACAGCTCCCTTACGGTATGGGGACTCAACATGATAAAGGGTTCAGGTCGTAGATGCTGCTTAGCGAGCGAGCTCCCCAGTCAGTTCCTTCCCGGCTATACCTTTATGACCGGACACGCAGATGAAGTGCCCTTGATTACATTCCGCTAAGCTATTCAGCTGTTCTCTACACTCCTGCTCCAGTAGCGATATGTTCTCATAGGCAGAGATTGCTTTAAGTGCCGCTTGCGTATATCTAATAATCTAATAGTTATAAGTACGTTGCGATAGGTACGTTGGAGGTTTATCTCTATGCACCGACTTATGGCAAAGACTTCTGCCTAAAAAATGTTCAGAAAACTTCCTATTGGTATGGAGAGGATTAAGGGTTAAAAACAATTCATCATGATTTCCGGAAATACTACGTACTCTACGAAACCTACATTTGGGGATCCGCTAGAGAGGAGGAGCGGTGAGCGATTCTACGGATAGATCAAAGCTTGCGAGGAGGGCTGGTGGAGGAGTACACCGTCGGGAAATTTCCATCAGCTGTCCGTCTGTCCGACAGCTACAGTTTTAGGCATACCGACCACTGCAGCGTCTTCCAAGCGGAGATGGCAGCTATGAAAGTAGTGTAGTAGTAGATCTACTGCTTCGTGCCCAGTCGCCTTCAGAGTGGTGACTGTCATCTTCGTTAGTATGGCAGCGATATTAGCTTTAAGCTCGTTGACTGTATGCTTAAGACTTTTGAATAGATGTCTGGACTTCTTATCTCTTGCTTTAAGGATATTAATAACGGGATTGCAGGAAACCGTAAGTCTGCTAAGCTTGTTAGGGTAGGTACTTCATTTTTAATAACTGCGCAATTGGAACGGGTAGGAGCTCCGTTTACAAGCCCTGGTCGACTATCAATCGCAAGGTCTTTCTGGTTAATCGTTAGACGTCCAGGGAACTCTTCGTTCTCAGGAAGGTCAACATTTCAATGAGAATTGGGTTGTAGGAGTTCTAACTGGATTACTGTTCGATCGAAGTTCAGCAGTGAGCAGCTAGTATTTACGTCAGAAAAACGGAAAGTCACGCACTAAACGTAATTTTACACTTACTGCCAACAGTTTTGTTTTCTAAACAAATTGCAGCGAAGTCGGCTCTTAGACTGAGGAAATCCTCCTTATTAGTCGCTTAGTAGTTACTTTCTACCCATTACCCCGGATTTTGGAAACTACAAAGTTAGTGAAAGAATGTCTTGATCTCTTAGTGAATCTAATATCCCATTTCACGATACATGTGCTATGGATTCCAGGAAATAGTGTTAACCTTCAGAACTGTGAAGCAGATGAACAAGTCAGAACAGACACTACACTACTATTATACTCCGAAAAAGAGGGAATTTACAAGTATATTCCGCTGGCTACTTAGAGACATTTAATCTGCAAACATGGTTTAAACACACATAGCTGATCAACCCTGACTTGCATAAGGCATGCATGAAATATGGGTCGCATATGCTTTCTATTAAAATTTTAATGGAATGATATAAGAACTTTAGTAGAGGCTAACAGGTCACTGTCTCATAAGCAGACTGTTGAAGCTGTCAAGAACTTCATTAGAAGCACGAGGTGATTCAGAGAGTTTCAGTCCCGTTGGCATCACATTGAGCCTCCTTCACGCTTCTTACGCTTTTTAGACACCGCTTACGTTGTTATCGCCGAGTTTTTATC
>NW_024392687.1:0-3558 GCF_016617805.1 Bactrocera tryoni
ATGAAGATTCAGTGCTATGTTCACTCCATGCGTTAGGGTGGGTGAAAAACAACGATTATTTTTTCTCGGCTTGGTAACTATCAATTATATAGGTTAATAGATGCATATATGAAAGTGTTCCAAGTATGAGGTCTTAATTGCAAAATTTAATCTTAAAAAAAATCAAACTTCAACCGTTAATATCTTCAAACGGTTATAGTAGGGGAGCCTGGAGTGCTAAATTTGCAGTTACTGGAGCGTCATGAAGACTTACTAGATTGTCAAGATAACGTAAAAAAAAGAAAGTCTAGGTGAAGTTTTCCATTTTAGTGGGGAGAAGAGCTGGTAATTATTTTCAAAACTGTAAAAAAAAACAGTCACATAAAAATACTCAAGCGCGTCAGTCATTTATGGTATATACGCGCATTGTATTTCTGATAGTCAATATATATTAATCTGACAATCAATTCAATGTTGAGGGCCGTAATGAGAGGTTAAAAAAAAAAAACAAAACAAAAGTTATTCGAGCGTGTCAGATTTTCAAAGCGAATGTTAATGAACCTCTACAAAGTGTGCCATTTAAATTTCTGACAATTTCGACGTGGCCTGATAAAGTGATAATCGAGATTTCATTATACGTCATTTACATATTTTTCAAATACCGTACTTTTGTAAAGTTTTATTCCGCTATCATCATTGGTTCCTAATGTATATACTCGTATTATACAGAAAAGGAATCAGATGGAATTCAAAATAGCGTTATATTGGAAGAAGGCGTGGTTCTGAACCTATTTCACCCATATTTCGTACATGTCATCAGGGTGTTAAGAAAATATTATATACCGAATTTCATTGAAATCGGTCTAGTAGTTCCTGAGATATGGTTTTTGGTCCATAAGTGGGCGAAGCGACGCCCGTTTTCAATTTTTAAAAAAAGCCTGGGTGCAGCTTCCTTCTGCAATTTCTTCGGTAAAATTTAGTGTTTCTGACGTTTTTTGTTAGTCGGTTAACGCACTTTTAGTGATTTTCAACATAACCTTTGTATGGGAGGTGGGCGTGGTTATTATCCGATTTCCTCCATTTTTGAACTGTATATAGAAAAGCCTGAAGAAAACGACTCTGTAGAGTTTGGTTGACATAGCTACAGTAGTTTCCGAGATATGTACAAAAAATTTAGTAGGGTGCGGGGCCACGCCCACTTTTCCAAAAAAATTGCGTCCAAATATGCCCCTTCCTAACTTCACTTTAATATCTTTATTTATGGCTTAGTTATGACACTTTATAGGTTTTCGGTTTCCGCCATTTTGTGGGCGTGACAGTTGGCCGATTTTGCCCATCTTCGAACTTAACCTTCTTATGGAGCCAAGGAATACGTGTACCAGGTTTCATCATGATATCTCATTTTTTACTCAAGTTACAGCTTGCACGGACGGACGGACATACGGACGGACGGACAGACAGACATCCGGATTTCGACTCTACTCGTCACCCTGATCACTCTGGTATATATCGGGTGATTTTTTAAGAGCTTGATAACTTTTTTTTAAAAAAAAACGCATAAAATTTGCAAAATCTCATCGGTTCTTTATTTGAAACGTTAGATTGGTTCATGACATTTACTTTTGAAGATAATTTCATTTAAATGTTGACCGCGGCTGCGTCTTAGGTGGTCCATTCGAAAGTCCAATTTTGGGCAACTTTTTTCGAGCATTTCGGCCGGAATAGCCCGAATTTCTTCGGAAATGTTGTCTTCCAAAGCTGGAATAGTTGCTGGCTTATTTCTGTAGACTTTAGACTTGACGTAGCCCCACAAAAAATAGTCTAAAAGGCGTTAAATCGCATGATCTTGGTGGCCAACTTACGGGTCCATTTCTTGAGATGAATTGTTCTCCGAAGTTTTCCCTCAAAATGGCCATAGAATCGCGAGCTGTGTGGCATGTAGCGCCATCTTGTTGAAACCACATGTCAACCACGATGCTAACAAACTTTTTGTTGCCAAAAATGGAAGAACTGAACTTGGTTGACATGTGGTTTCAACAAGATGGCGCTACATGCCACACAGCTCGCGATTCTATGGCCATTTTGAGGTAAAACTTCGGAGAACAATTCATCTCAAGAAATGGACCCGTAAGTTGGCCACCAAGATCATGCGATTTAACGCCTTTAGACTATTTTTGTGGGGCTACGTCAAGTCTAAAGTCTACAGAAATAAGCCAGCAACTATTCCAGCTTTGGAAGACAACATTTCCGAAGAAATTCGGGCTATTCCGGCCGAAATGCTCGAAAAGTTGCCCAAAATTGACTTTCCGAATGGACCACCTAAGACGCAGCCGCGGGTCAACATTTAAATGAAATTATCTTCAAAAAGTAAATGTCATGAACCAATCTAACGTTTCAAATAAAGAACCGATGAGATTTTGCAAATTTTATGCGTTTTTTTTTAAAAAAAAGTTATCAAGCTCTTAAAAAATCACCCTATATAACCCTATATCTGACTCTTTTAGTTTTAGGACTTACAAACAACCGTTATGTGAACAAAACTATAATACTCTCCTTAGCAACATTGTTGCGAGAGTATAAAAAATGGTGACCTTGAGATACTCGACCGCGTCAGATTTTTATGCAGGGGGATGAACTTGATGTCAGAGTCTTCCCAAAAGATAATCTGACAATTATAGAGGTATAGAGAGATAAAACAGGGTGTACATATACATATATGTATAGTAAATTTGATAATTTATTATTATGAAAATAGAAAAAAATAAAATTAAAAAAAAATATGTCAATTTTCGTCATTCGAGTCATCGTCGAAGTTGGTTTCCACTTCTTGAACTTCCTCGTCATTTTGTATTTCTGTAACTAAAAAAATTTTAAACTTTACAATTTTTTTACTTCTTTTATGACAGTATAGTCTTCAAAAAAAGATTTACCTGCATCAGAAGTATCTCCTAAAATTTTAGGTGTTATGACGATGTCCTCGTACGCTTCAGGAAGTTGGTTTCCAACAAACCAAGTCGGCTCCAACTTTCCATCCACGTTTTTCCATCCGTAATCTGTAGGCGACAACTCCGTAAGAATAAGATTGTGAGCGTTTCTCCACAAACACGCAATATATTTCGTTCGCAGTAAATGTTGTTGTAGCTCTGATCGGCAGGGTGGTAAGTTACAAGCATCGTAGTTACGCACATTTAATGAGAAGGGTTGAGACGTATCAGTTACTTTGTACGAGAGAGTGAGAAACAAACAAAATTGTCAAGCGACTACTAACAACAACCACGCTATGGTGATCAGTACACTTGACCTTTTTCGACGATTTTACCTGCATCGCCCCACGGAAACTGTCAGATTATATGATTTTCGTGATTCTGACAGAATTATCTTTAAAATGAAAAAAAAATCTATCGCGCTTGAGTATTTCAAGGTGACGTTTTTTTTTACAAATTTGTCACCCTGCTATTTCTCTAAGTCACCCTCAAACTGTCAGAATATTGAAATATACACTCGTCTTTATGTATTTAATTTACCATCCCTTAATCTTACGCGCTCTAATTTCCCGAAGGATCGATTTTTTTCTCTAAT
>NW_024392688.1:0-4718 GCF_016617805.1 Bactrocera tryoni
AAGAATAACTTGAAGAATACTTCGAAGAAAATTCTATGTAGAATTCTTCGATACCAAGTAATGCATAAAAGTAAGCTATACGGCCAAATTCTACTGTGTTCATATTTACAAGTCAAGTAAGTACATGAAAAACGACAAATACAAATTGATGGAATAAAATTTATAAGTAAATTTTTTCATTATTTCGTGAAATTATCAAGCAAAAAGTTGGTCGTGATCAGGTGAGCTGCTATTTTAATTAAAAATTTGGTTTATTTTTGTGTTTAAACTTAGAATAAAAAGCGACGACACCATCCAGCATACCAATTAGAACAAAAAGGGACGAGAAAGGATCTCGCGCACCTTTTTTCGTTACGACGTCGTTGGACCAACATCTCCGCTTTCGCAGCATCCCGGTTCTTTCCGCTAGTTACCCGCCTGTATAAATCTTTAACGTTTTTTAAAACCTGCTGTTTTCAACCTTTGATCATTTTATATATACATATATAATATGTATTTAACGTTTTTAAACTATTTCAATTTGTAATAATTCAGTTCAGTTAAACACATTTTGTTATAACAATTTTTAAGTGCATTTCGCATAAAATAAAACCTTTATAACGATTGTATTGAATCTAGTGCATTTTTCTTCTAAACAAAAAGTTTAAATGGCCCATAAGGTGAGTTTTTGTACGTTAACTGTGGCATGGAAGAGTTCTTCGTTAACTATGGCATCAAAGAATTCTTCGTTAACTGTGGCATCGAAGAATTCTCCGTTAACTTTGGCATCGAAGAATCCTTCGTTAACTTTGGCATCGAAGAATTCTCCGTTAACTTTGGCATCGAAGAATTCTCCGTTAACTTTGGCATCGAAGAATTCTTCGTTAACTTTGGGGTGATCTGTTACTTTTCGTAGGACATCGCCGTGTTAATTTTCATCGGTCGGAGTAAGCGATACAATCATGCTACATCGTTTACCTTGCTCGCTGACCAATGTCTACCATATCCCGCTGGGTAGTTTTATAATTAGCATTAATTTTGTTTTCATAATTTGAGACACGTTGTTTTTTAATGAAGTTTGCGAGGCAGCTTTTAATATCTTTTTCGGTGTAGTTGTTTATTAAAAAAGTAGGATGAGTGTGTGCGTCTTTTGCTAATTGATCGGCATTTTCATTACCCGTAATGTTTACATGTGCTGGCGTATATAAAATGTTTATGTTTTTGCCTCGTATGAGAGTCTCTTTGACCCTACGTGTGAGAATATCGCTAATATTTGCCGATTTTAAAGCGTTTATTGATGAGAGACTATCGGTGCATATTATTAGATTACGGCCTTTGGGTTTTAGTTTTGCAGCTTCTTCAATTACTGTAATTTCCGATGTGAATATAGCCGTGTAGCTAGGCAAAAGTCCGTTTTTAGTTGATTAGTTCTATAGATTCTGTTGTAATAGCAAAAGTGTTTTCATCTTTCTTTGAACCATCACAGTACCAAATTAGCTAGTTCTTTTGCTTCCATTTTTGCACTTCCTCAGCATGTAGTTGCCTTAAAGCAAGTGGGTTCGTGCTATTTTTGGTAAAACCACTATAGATTAAAAAAAAGAGATCTGTAGATTTCCAGGGAGGACTGAATACTTTGTAAGTTTTTAGTTTCGAAAAACCTATTTCTATTTTCTTAGCCATTTTGAAGATTACCGTGATTGTAGAATTAATTTTTAGGTATCTTTTCGGGTGAGCTAGAGCCTTAAAGTCTGTGCACAGGGTGTTATCTGAGTTTTGTATTCAGCTATACATTTTATTCCCAGTTAATTTAAAAATACAGTATTCAATAGTAGGGAGTTTCAGTTCATAGAGTATGATTGCAATTGGAGTTGTTCGAAACGCGAGACTAATTATGCGCGCCGCCATGTGGTAATATTTTTTGATTTTCTGCAGACAGCGTTTGGATGTTTTGCCATATATAATAAGGCCATAGTAGATTTTCTCCAGGATCAAGGCTTTCATAATATTTAATAAAGACTTTGTATGTGCACCAATTTTCATGCTGCATATGATTTGGAGTAGATTTATAAGTGTTTTGAAATGAAAAAAGTTGAATTTATATTGTGTTGAAAATCACTTATTTTCGATTTTTCCAAATTTTTTCAATGTAATAAAGCTTGATAAACAATATTTTTTGGTTTCTGTTTCGGTGCGTAAATGTACAGAGAAGACGGTTTTCCAACTCGTGAGCACGCCACGTACATATATCCGGCCGTGTGAAAAACATATCATTTCCAAATTTATGCCACACACTTCTAGCGACTATCCTTGTGTCCTATTGATTCTCATCTCAAATGCAATTTTCACTGGAAACGGTATGCGTTGGAGCTGATATGGAAAATTGTAGAACTCTTTGAAAACTGAAAAGGTTTGAACTGAAATGGCAAATCGTTGGAGCTCAGAGGAATTCGTAGAGTCAAGCATTCTGCCCCATTCTATAAGATAGCTACGTTACAATCAGTCGGGTTGCATTACACAGTTTCGGTGCTTGAAGATTGCGAAACATAATAACTACAGATCCAACTTTGCGACGCAAATAATGCGGTGTCATACCAAGCCTCTCCAAAGCACTTAGAAATTCCACTTGATAATTCGCGGCTTCGTCTCATTGTCAAGACGATCGATCGATTTGTATGAGCGCAAGTCTCCCGGAATTTGACTTTAAATCTTCCAGTTTAAGTCAACAAAATCGGTATTTTTGGCAGCTAAAAATGTGCGTGCACTCAAGAAATCGTAGTTATGATAATTTGGCCAATGTCCGAATATTCTTTATGAGTTCATCTTTCATGAATTGATAAACGGCAGATGGAATTGATATTAAACCACCCGAAGTATCAACCAGAATTGACACATTTCCAATTCTTAGCGAATACGATGTAAAATGTCTTCGACAATGTAATTTTTGATCGTTTACCATAATTGAAGCGGATTTAAAGGTTGATATGACGAAATGATCATCGCGAAAAGTGTGCGAATTTAATTTGCACCGCATCGTACATATTTTGCTGACTTGCTTCTAAAAAAATTGTACACACCGTACCATTTACAGTACGCAATGACTCAAATGAAGTTGAAATGCGTACATTATCCAATAGGAACCGAAGGTCGTTTTTCCGGTGGATTGTGTAAATTCATCGAAATGCATTATTTGAGAAGACACCTGGATGCCAATCTACTGGTTGGCCTTCCTTTCTGCGTAATTTTGTTGCTGGCGGTGTTTCCACTGGCTGCACACTATTCTCTGGGTTGAAGTACACTCTTTGGCCATTCTCCAAATTAAGTGCGAGACGCACAACAGTCGACCGTATCGTTCCGTTCATGAATAGGAAAACTAATATCCTACAAAGCGCTTTATTGCAGTTCGACCGTATCGTTCAAGACCAATAACCGCCATGTTGCATCCTTTGGTGACTTACTTGCAAACATATGTGATCGATTTCACCAAACTACAATATCAAACATTGACATAAGATTTGAATGCGAATTAGACAACAGTGGCGAAAATAGTATGATCCATATGTTGTCAACATCATTTCCAGTTTGCGATTCCCAAAGAAAAGCAAGTGGATAGTGTTTCGTGCTTGTATTGTTAGACATACAAACCGAAGTGGGATTGTGGTATCCGCAAGGTCCATGAACCATATTGGTTTTCATCACTTCGTTTAATACTGGATCATTCACTGCATCAGGAATTTCCGCAGAAATGATTTCATCAATTTGATCTGGTGGAACCACTATCCACCATCCAAAGAAGAACATCGTAACTGTTGTTTGAAAAGTAGTGCTGTAACAACGTGACGATCGCTTGCTGATTGACCCCGATCTTGATTTCACCTTATTTTAGAGCCTGAAAACCACGCAACAAGCCACAGTTATAGAAGGAAATATTGCGAAACGTTTACTATATTCCAAAGAGGATATACAGTCCAAATTTTATTTATTCTGATAGATGTCGATTTGTATGGCGTAAGGAAATCTAAGCGTTAAAAGATAAACATTTATATTTAAATAATACTGGTGGAGGCTGCGTTTTGGATTTTTTTTTTTAGGAGCAAATGGGGCGCTAGAAAATGGTGTGGTAACATTATTCATAGTAGGAATTATGAAAAGTATGGACTACTTGGCCATATTAAAAAAGAATTTAGCTCCAACAGCAGCTAAGCTCAATTTAAATGGTGGGTGCTACTTTGTCCAAGATAACGCTCAGAAGCATTCTGCTTTAGTGGGCAAGGAACAGTTGCTGTACAAGGTCAAAAAATGGAGCCACATCCATCGCATAGTCCAGACTTCAATTCCATTGAAAACCTGTGGGTCTAGCCTATATGGAGACGACCTTACGAGAGCGCAAAGTTAGTAGCAATAAGTAAGGAAGGACACTAAGTTCGGCGGCAACCGAACATTTTATACACTTGCAACTTGTTTAACTCAAAGCAAAGGGAAATACTTAAAGGTGTGTAGCAGAGAATCGGAACCCAAGAAGTTTCATATATGGTATACATATACTATATATGACTCATACACTGACCGATATATTCGATATAAGGTTTATTAGAATAACGAAAATCATTGTACTTATGTAGTATATGGGAGTTGGGGTCGACCCGATTTCGTCTATTTTCCCATCATACATGTTAATCCTACATACTGTCAACATGCAAAAAATTAAAAGTTCATAAAGTATCTAACTTAATTTTATATAT
>NW_024392689.1:0-1973 GCF_016617805.1 Bactrocera tryoni
CCTGCGTCGAATACTTTAGCCGCCAGAGCGTTTACAAAGTTGAAACAAACATGTGATTTTTCTCAAAACACTACATTTGTTTGTGAACATTATTGCCACGCTCCTGGTAGAGATAGAAAATAGGTTGAGGATTTTCCTGAAAGCTCTTTAAATTATCTAACCGATGCTCTTTATTTTACCCGCCTGCGTCGAATACTTTAGCCGCCAGAGCGTTTACAAAGTTGAAACAAACATGTGATTTTTCTCAAAACACTACATTTGTTTGTGAACATTATTGCCACGCTCCTGGTAGAGATAGAAAATAGGTTGAGGATTTTCCTGAAAGCTCTTTAAATTATCTAACCGATGCTCTTTATTTGACCCACCTACGTCGAATACTTTAGCCGCTAGAGCGTTTACAAAGTTGAAACAAACATGTGATTTTTCTCAAAACACTACATTTGTTTGTGAACACTATTGCCTCGCTCCTAGTAGGGATAGAAAACAGGTTGAGGGCTTTTGTAAAAGCTCCTTAAATTATCTAACCGATGCTATTTATTTGACCCACCTGCTTCGAATACTTTAGCCGCGAGAGCGTTTACAAAGTTGAAACAAACATGTGATTTTTCTCAAAACACTACATTTGTTTGTGAACACTATTGCCTCGCTCCTAGTAGGGATAGAAAACAGGTTGAGGGCTTTTCTAAAAGCTCCTTAAATTATCTAACCGATGCTATTTATTTGACCCACCTGCTTCGAATACTTTAGCCGCGAGAGCGTTTACAAAGTTGAAACAAACATGTGATTTTTCTCAAAACACTACATTTGTTTGTGAACACTATTGCCTCGCTCCTAGTAGGGATAGAAAACAGGTTGAGGGCTTTTCTAAAAGCTCCTTAAATTATCTAACCGATGCTATTTATTTGACCCACCTACATCGAATACTTTAGCCGCTAGAGCGTTTACAAAGTTGAAACAAACATGTGATTTTTCTCAAAACACTACATTTGTTTGTGAACACTATTGCCACGCTCCTGGTAGGGATAGAGAATAAGTTGAGGGCTTTTTTAAAAGCTCTTTGAATTATCTAACCGACGGTTTAGATTTAGGATAGAGAATGAGTGGAGAGCTTTTCTAAAAGCTCCTTAAATTATCTAACCGATGCTGTTTATTTGATCCACCTACGTGGAATACTTTAGCCGCTAGAGCGTTTACAAAGTTGAAACAAACAAGTGATTTTTCTCAAAACACTACATTTGTTTGTGAACACTATTTCCGCGCTCCTGGTAGGGATAGAGAATGAGTTGAGGGCTTTTCTAAAAGCTCCTTAGATTATCTAACCGATGCTATTTATTTGACCCACCTACGTCGATTACTTTAGCCGCTAGAGCGTTTACAAAGTTGAAACAAACATGTGATTTTTCTCAAAACACTACATTTGTTTGTGAACACTATTGCCACGCTCCTGGTAGAGATAGAAAATAGGTTGAGGATTTTCCTGAAAGCTCTTCAAATTATCTAACCGATGCTATTTATTTGACCCACCTGCGTCGAATACTTTAGCCGCTAGAGCGTTTACAAAGTTGAAACAAACATGTGATTTTTCTCAAAACACTACATTTGTTTGCGAACACTATTGCCTCGCTCCTGGTAGGGATAGAAAACAGGTTGAGGGCTTTTCTAAAAGATCCTTAAATTATCTAACCGATGCTATTTATATGACCCACCTGCATTGAATACTTTAGCCGCTAGAGCGTTTACAAAGTTGAAACAAACATGTGATTTTTCTCAAAACACTACATTTGTTTGCGAACACTATTGCCTCGCTCCTGGTAGGGATAGAAAACAGGTTGAGGGCTTTTCTAAAAGATCCTTAAATTATCTAACCGATGCTATTTATTTGACCCACCTGCTTCGAATACTTTAGCCGCTAGGGCGTTTACAAAGTTGAAACAAACATGTGATTTTTCTCAAAACACTACATTTGTTTGTGA
>NW_024392690.1:0-878 GCF_016617805.1 Bactrocera tryoni
TTTTGTTTCCGGCCTCATACGCATAGATCCATGATTCGTCACCTGTGACGATCTTATAAACGTCGTTTGAAGCACCGCGATCGTATTTTGTCAGCATTTCTTTACACAAAACCACACGAGCCTTTTTTGAGCGATTGTCAAATTGTGCGGGATCCAACGAGAACGAACCTTTTTTACGGCCAGGTGTTCATGCAATATCGAATGTATGCTGGCGGGAGAAATGCATAGGCATGCCTCTATCTGAAGGTATGTTACATGACAGTCTTGCATTATCAGTTCACGTACGGCATCGATGTTTTCTGGCACAACGGCTCTTTTGGACGACCTTCACGGAATTCGTCTTTGAGCGAGCGTCGGCCACGATTGAATTCGTTGTACCAGTTTTTCACAGTGCTATAGAATGGCGCTTCATAGCCATACAAACATTTTAGTTCATTGATGCACTCTTGTCGTGATAATCCACGTCGAAAGTTGTGAAAAATGATCGCACGAAAATGTTCACGAGTTAATTCCATTTTTTGGCCATTGGGATGAATTTTTTAATTCCCTGTAAATAAAACAATTCACGATTAAATGACAAAACGTTCTGAGTGATGTTATGCTAAAAAATGTCAAACTTTCCATTGGAAATGTCAGATTGCACCTGCCAACACTTAGTGTTGCCCTAGGCCAGAAATATATAGCAGCCCTCGTACAATAATGTTTATAATATGACTATGTCCTTCTACTTTCGTAAATAATACTATTTTGCATTAGTGATTTTAAGTTATAATTTTAGGTAATTTTTTACGTAATATTTTGGTTATTTCCGTTATACCCTAGTCGAGTTTTACACGAAAATCGCCTAAACTCTATTTTATCTACAACATTTTTGTTGC
>NW_024392691.1:0-2772 GCF_016617805.1 Bactrocera tryoni
AGTTTGCATAAAGCCAAAACGGCAGTGCATTTGGAAAAAATTCCATAATTTTACATTTAGGTATAAAACCGACTTTCTTGCATGTAAACATTTAAAAATCCATATCAAGTTGTTTCACATTATTAAATTCACATATTAAAGTTAATTAACTTTCTTCATCTTGCTGAAGTTGGCATAAAGCCAAAACGGCAGTGCATTTGGAAATTTCCAGAATTTTACCTTTAGGTATAAAACCGATTTTCTTCCATGTGCACATTTAGAAATCCATATCAAGTTGCTCCAAATCATTAGCTTAACATATTAAAGTTAATTAACCCTCACCATCTTACTCAAGTTGGCATAAAGCCAAAACGGCAGTGCATTTGGAAAAAATTCCATAATTTTACATTTAGGTATAAAACCGACTTTCTTGCATGTGCACATTTAGAAATCCATATCAAGTTGCTCCAAATCATTAGCTTAACATATTAAAGTTAATTAACCCTCACCATCTTACTCAAGTTGGCATAAAGCCAAAACGGCAGTGCATTTGGAAAAACTCCACAGTTTTTCATTTAGGTATAAAACCGACTTTCTTGCATGTACTCATTTAGAAATCCATATCAAGTTGTTTCACATTATTAAATTCACATATTAAAGTTAATTAACTTTCTTCATCTTGCTGAAGTTGGCATAAAGCCAAAACGGCAGTGCATTTGGAAATTTCCAGAATTTTACCTTTAGGTATAAAACCGATTTTCTTGCATGTACACATTTAGAAATCCATATCAAGTTGCTCCAAATCATTAGCTTAACATATTAAAGTTAATTAACCCTCACCATCTTACTCAAGTTGGCATAAAGCCAAAACGGCAGTGCATTTGGAAAAAATTCCAGAATTTTACATTTAGGTATAAAACCGATTTTCTTGCATGTACACATTTAGAAATCCATATCAAGTTGCCTCAAATCATTAGCTTAACATATTAAAGTTAATTAACCCTCACCATCTTACTCAAGTTGACATAAGACCATAACGGCAGTGCATTTGGAAAAAATTCCACAATTTTACATTTAGGTATAAAACCGACTTTCTTGCATGTACACATTTAGAAATCCATATCAAGTTGCTTCAAATCATTAGCTTCACATATTAAAGTTAATTAACCTTCGTCATCTTACAGAAGTTGGCATAAAGCCAAAACGGCAGTGCATTTGGAAAAATTCCACAATTTTTCATTTAGGTATAAAACCGACTTTCTTGCATGTACACATTAAGAAATCCATATCAAGTTGTTTCAAATTATTAAATTCACATATTAAAGTTAATTAACTTTCTTCATCTTACAGAAGTTGGCATAAAGCCAAAACCCCGAGTGCATTTGGAAAAATTCCATAATTTTACATTTAGGTATAAAACCGACTTTCTTGCATGTACACATTTAGAAATCCATATCAGGTTGCTTCAAATCATTAGCTTAACATATTAAAGGTTATTAACCCTCACCGTCTTACTCCAGTTTGCATAAAGCCAAAACGGCAGTGCATTTGGAAAAAATTCCATAATTTTACATTTAGGTATAAAACCGACTTTCTTGCATGTACACATTAAGAAATCCATATCAAGTTGTTTCAAATTATTAAATTCACATATTAAAGTTAATTAACTTTCTTCATCTTACTGAAGTTGGCATAAAGCCAAAACGGCAGTGCATTTGGAAATTTCCAGAATTTTACCTTTAGGTATAAAACCGATTTTCTTCCATGTGTACATTTTGAAATCCATATCAAGTTACCACAAATCATTAGCTTAACATATTAAAGTTAATTAACCCTCACCATCTTACTCAAGTTGACAAAAAGCCATAACGGCAGTGCATTTGGAAAAAATTCCATAATTTTACATTTAGGTATAAAACCGAATTTCTTGCATGTACACATTTAGAAATCCATATCAAGTTGCTTCAAATTCATAAATTCACATATTAAAGTTGATTAACCTTCATCATCTTACTCAAGTTGACATAAGACCATAACGGCAGTGCATTTGGAAAAATTTCAGAACATTACATTTAGGTATGAAACCGATTTTCTCACGTGTACACATTTAGCAATCCATATCAAGTTGTTTCAAATTGTTAGCTTCACATATTAAAGTTAAATAACCTTCATCATCTTACTGAAGTTGGCATAAAGCCAAAACGGCAGTGCATTTGGAAAAATTCCAGAATTTTACATTTAGGTATAAAACCGATTTTCTTGCATGTACACATTTAGAAATCCATATCAAGTTGCTTCAAATCATTAGCTTAACATATTAAAGTTAATTAACCCTCACCATCTTACTCAAGTTGGCATAAAGCCAAAACGGCAGTGCATTTGGAAAAAATTCCATAATTTTACATTTAGGTATAAAACCGACTTTCTTGCATGTACACATTTAGAAATCCATATCAAGTTGCTTCAAATCATTAGCTTAACATATTAAAGTTAATTAACCCTCACCATCTTACTCAAGTTGGCATAAAGCCAAAACGGCAGTGCATTTGGAAAAAATTCCATAATTTTACATTTAGGTATAAAACCGACTTTCTTGCATGTACACATTTAGAAATCCATATCAAGTTGTTTCAAATTATTAAATTCACATATTAAAGTTAATTAACTTTCTTCATCTTACTGAAGTTGGCATAAAGCCAAAACGGCAGTGCATTTGGAAATTTCCAGAATTTTACCTTTAGGTATAAAACCGATTTTCTTGCATGTACACATTTAGAAATCCATATCAAGTTG
>NW_024392692.1:0-1078 GCF_016617805.1 Bactrocera tryoni
TGCTAAATGTGTATATACAAGAAAATCGACTTTATACCTTAATATAAGATTGTGGAATTCTTCAAAATGCACTGCCGTTATGGCGTTATGTCTACTTCAGTAAGATGAAGAAGGTAAGAGAACTTAAATATGTTAAACTAATGATTTGAAGCAACTCAATATCGATTGCTAAATGTGAATATACAAGAAAATCGACTTTATACCTTAATATAGGATTGTGGAATTCTTCCAAATGCACTGCCGTTATGGCTTTATGTCCACTTCAGTAAGATGAAGAAGGTAAGTGAACTTAAATATGTTAAACTAATGATTTGAAGCAACTCAATATCGATTGCTAAATGTGAATATACAAGAAAATCGACTTTATACCTTAATATAGGATTGTGGAATTCTTCCAAATGCACTGCCGTTATGGCGTTATGTCCACTTCAGTAAGATGAAGAAGGTAAGAGAACTTAAATATGTTAAACTAATGATTTGAAGCAACTCAATATCGATTGCTAAATGTGAATATACAAGAAAATCGACTTTATACCTTAATATAGGATTGTGGAATTCTTCCAAATGCACTGCCGTTATGGCGTTATGTCTACTTCAGTAAGATGAAGAAGGTAAGAGAACTTAAATATGTTAAACTAATGATTTGAAGCAACTCAATATCGATTGCTAAATGTGAATATACAAGAAAATCGACTTTATACCTTAATATAGGATTGTGGAATTCTTCCAAATGCACTGCCGTTATGGCGTTATGTCCACTTCAGTAAGATTAAGAAGGTAAGAGAACTTAAATATGTTAAACTAATGATTTGAAGCAACTCAATATCGATTGCTAAATGTGAATATACAAGAAAATCGACATTATACCTTAACATAGGATTGTGGAATTCTTCCAAATGCACTGCCGTTATGGCGTTATGTCTACTTCAGTAAGATGAAGAAGGTAAGAGAACTTAAATATGTTAAACTAATGATTTGAAGCAACTCAATATCGATTGCTAAATGTGAATATACAAGAAAATCGACTTTATACCTTAATATAGATTGTAATTCTTCCAAATGCACTGCCGTTATGGCC
>NW_024392693.1:0-1456 GCF_016617805.1 Bactrocera tryoni
TAGGACAAATAATAGATTTCTCCTTATTAGACCTGTCTGGTGGCGACACACATGGGGCTGACAGATCGAGAAGACTGCAAGAAATGTCTATAGCAAGGCAGTAGAGGAACAATGGAGCATCTCTTGTGCACTTGTCCCGCATAGGCACTGGAATGATACACTGGAATGATACACTGGAAGAGATAAACTGAGTCCGAAGAGTCTGTTGAAATGTGAGTCAAGCGCAGGCATCGTTAAGGGTGGCTGCTACTCATGGACCACAACTGGTCTATGCGCCTACCAGACATACCTAACCTAACTTAATCTTACTAGACCTAATGTAGACCATAAGTGGTTATATTATTGTTGTGAATTTTAAAACTAGTCAACATTAATTTCGAAACAGCACTAATTGGAATTTATGGTTAACTTTAGAGAACTGCAAAACGGAATAGTAAAACAAGTACGGAAGGGCTAAGTTCGGGTGTCACCGAACATTTTATACTCTCGCATGATGTAAAGTTTTATTCCGCTATCATCATTGGTTCCTAATGTATATATTACACAGAGAAGGCATCAGATGGAATTCAACATAGCGTTATATTGGAAGAAGGCGTGGTTGTGAACCGATTTCACCCATATTCGTGCATGTCATCAGGGTGTTAAGAAAATATTATATACCGAATTTCATTGAAATCGGTCTAGTAGTTCCTGAGATATGGTTTTTGGTCCATAAGTGGGCGACGCCACGCCCATTTTCAATTTTTAAAGAAAGCCTGGGTGCAGCTTCCTTCTGCCATTTCTTCCGTAAAATTTAGTGTTTCTGACGTTTTTTGTTAGTCGGTTAACGGACTTTTAGTGATTTTCAACATAACCTTTGTATGGGAGGTGGGCGTGGTTATTATCCGATTTCTTCAATTTTTGAACTGTATATGGAAATGCCTGAAGAAAACGACTCTGTAGAGTTTGGTTGACATAGCTATAGTAGTTTCCGAGATATGTACAAAAAACTTAGTAAGGAACGGGGTCACGCCCACTCTTTCCAAAACAATTATGTTCAAATATGCCCCTCCCTAATGCGATCCTTTGTGCCAAATTTCACTTTAATATCTTTATTTATGGCTAAGTTATGACACTTTATAGGTTTTCGGTTTTCGGTTTCCGCCATTTTGTGGGCGTGGCAGTGGGCCGATTTTGCCCATCTTCGAACTTAACCTTCTTATGGAGCCAAGGAATACGTGTACCAAGTTTCTTCATGATATCTCAATTTTTACTCAAGTTACAGCTTGCACGGACGGACAGACGGACGGACAGACAGACATCCGAATTTCGACTCTACTCGTCACCCTGATCACTTTGGTATATATAACCCTATATCTGACTCTTTTAGTTTTAGGACTTACAAACAACTGTTATGTGAACAAAACTATAATACTCTCCTTAGCAACATTGTTGCGAGAGTATAAAAACAGAGGTT
>NW_024392694.1:0-1519 GCF_016617805.1 Bactrocera tryoni
AAATCTGAGATGTAGTAAAGAAATTTTGTAATGATATTTGCTTATGGAATAATAAGCAATTTTTATCCCCTCTAGTTGTTGTTATATCGACAGCAAACATTTCCCAAATAATTTTTAAAATGCTGCTGAGTTGACAGTCTTTGGGAGGGATAAAATTCTGTTAGTTCCGATCACATAAATATCAGACTTTTTGCGGGCACGGTTTCAACCATACAGACTTTTGGATAATTTTCCGAAAGTAAAAGTCATGACTCAATAATTAAAAATATCGCCGTAAGTTTCCTTTTCTACTTAATACAGTAGCTTGATGTTTGAGGAAAATATTTGCTCAATGACCAACTGACCTACTGTTAGTTCCGTCCGCTTGGAAGAAAACCTGGCTTTATACTGCTTTCCTAGATTCTTCAAAGCTCTAACAAGTGGTTTTATAATAAAACAAAGTAAGGAAGGGCTAAGTTCGAGTGTCACCGAGAACATTTTATACTCTCGCATGATAAAGTGATAATCGAGATTTCATTATACGTCATTTACATATTTTTCAAATACCGTATTTTTTGTAATGTTTTATTCCGCTATCATCATTGGTTCCTAATGTATATAATCGTATTATACAGAGAAGGCATCAGATGGAATTTAAAATAGCGTTATATTGGAAGAAGGCGTGGTTGTGAACCGATTTCACCCATATTTCGTACATGTCATCAGGGTGTTAAGAAAATATTATATACCGAATTTCATTGAAATCGGTTCAGTAGTTCCTGAGATATGGTTTTTGGTCCATAAGTGGGCGACGCCACGCCCATTTTCAATTTTTAAAAAAGCCGGGGCTTTTCAGCAGCTTCTTTCTGCCATTTCTTTCCGTAAAATTCAGTTTTTTGAAGGCAGCGTTTTTGTTAGTCGGTTAACGCACTTTTAGTGATTTTCAACATAACCTTTGTATGGGAGGTAGGCGTGGTTAATATTCGATTTCTTCCATTTTTGAACTGTATATTGATATGCCGGAAGAAAACGACTCTATAGAGTTTAGTTGACATAGCTATAGTAGTTTCCGAGATTATGTACAAAAAACTTAGTAGGGGGCGGGGCCACGCCGCGCTTTTCCAAAAAAATTGCGTCCAAATATGCCCCTCCCTAATGTGATCCTTTGTGCCAGAATTTCCTTTAATATCTTCGTTGTAAACTAGTTATAACCTTTATAGGTTTCCAGTTTTCGCCATTTGGTGAGCGTGGCAGTTGAGCCGATTTTGCCCATCTTCAGAACTTAACCTTCTTATGGAGCCAAGGAATACGTGTACCAAGTTTCATAATGATATCTTAATTTTTACTCAAGTTACAGCTTGCACGAACGGACGGACAGACGGACGGACGGACAGACAGACATCCGGATTTCAACTCTACTCGTCACCCTGATCACTTTGGTATATATAACCCTCTGACTCTTTTAGTTTTAGGACTTACAAACAACCGTTATGTGAACAAAACTATAATACTCTCCTTAGCAACTTTGTTGCGAGAGTAT
>NW_024392695.1:0-993 GCF_016617805.1 Bactrocera tryoni
CATTTCGGTAGCAAATGACGTGACAAATTACTTTTGTTTTATACATTTTGCCATGAGATGCGTATTTCAGGCGCTAGGTAGACAATTTCACGATTTTGAGGCGAATTTCCGAAATTTCAAGGCCGGAGTTGGGGTTGAAGATGCAATCTGATCTCAAAACAAAAAGTTGCATTGGAATCAGGAAGTACTAAGGCAACTTTTCCGCACTATTAGACATCCCGAATCGAAAAAAGTCCGGAATCGACCCACCCTAGTGTATAGTCATGCTTCTGGGTAAGCAGTTATAGTTGCAGGGCTACACCGAATTCCTAATAGCAACCCTTGTAGCTACCGCATTTTAATCAACATCAATTTTATATTTGCTATTCGTTTAATTTGTCCCCTGGGTTTGAGACCCGTCACGTAGAAACCGAGCGTAGTGTGTGAAAGACTGAAGGCCTACAAAATCTATTATCGACCAAATTATCAGTATGAGCCAAATTTTGGAAAAAAACCCTTCAAAAGAAATGAACACACCCCACCTTTTCGTCGATTTTAAAGCCACCTTCGACTGCACGAAAAAGAACTGCCGCCCTCTTAGTTCTTCTTTCTCCAAACTGGATAGCGAAGCCTATGGGTCTGGTTGTAAACGAGGACAGGACGATATTCTTCTGTCATCAAACAAAAAGTCATCGCATTTGCGACTTTGCTCACACTTCACTGCTGATGGGCAAAACTTTGAAGTCGTAGATAATTATGTCTGTCTTGGAACCAGTATTTACAAAAACAACAATATCGGCCTTGAAATTCAACGCATAATCATTCTTGCCAACAAGGACTACTTTGTACTGAGTAGCCGATTCATAAATTTAGTCCTCTCTCGACGAACAAAGGCCAAACACTATGAGTCCCTCATTATTCCCGGACTATAGGAGAGTTCGAGAATATGATTTTGTGGAAGATTTTGTTCTTTGCGCATTAGCAACTGCGAGTACGACCATTACGATTAGTAAC
>NW_024392696.1:0-1666 GCF_016617805.1 Bactrocera tryoni
ATCACAGACCAACTGGCAATTATATTACGAAAGGCGAAATAGAGAGAGCTATACAATCCATGAAAAATTACAAAGCAAGAGGTACGGATGAGGTTCCAGCTGAAATTTTAAAGTTAATAAATGACAAAAATATGACTCTCTTAGTAAAGCTTTTTAACCAAGTTTATGACATTGGCCAATATCCAAAAGACTGGTTAAAATCAACATTCATACCACTACCTAAGAAAAATAATGCGAAACATTGTTGTTCATACCAAATGAACACATCCCTGCATTGTCCTCCTAACTCGTCTAAATACGAATTAGAGGACAATGCAATAAACACCCAACAGCGCCAACATAACAGCGATTTACCCAACAAAACGAAAAAACACAATAAAACGAATCACCAGAGTGGACGGACACATACAGGCGCCAAAATAATAGCAGCAACATCAGCAGCAACATTAGCAGCAACAACAACCACAGCAGCACCAGCAATATTAGCAGCGACAACAACAACAGCAGCAGAATCATTTTATCAACGCGGGAAAAACTCAACCACATCAGGTTACCCATAAATTTATAATTAGATTAAGTATAATCGTAATTAGTTTTATACACTCATGATAAAGTGATAATAGAGATTTCATTATACGTCATTTACATATTTTTCAAATACCGTATTTTTGTAAAGTTTTAGTCCGCTATCATCATTGGTTCCTAATGTATATACTCGTATTATACAGAAAAGGCATCAGATGGAATTTAAAATAGCGTTATATTGGAAGAAGGCGTGGTTGTGAACCGATTTCATCCATATTTCGTACATGTCATCAGGGTGTTAAGAAAATATTATATACCGAATTTCATTGAAATCGGTCTAGTAGTTCCCGAGATATGGTTTTTGGTCCATAAGTGGGCGACGCCACGCCCATTTTCAATTTTTAAAAAAAGCCTGGGTGCAGCTTCCTTCTGCCACTTCTTCCGTAAAATTTAGTGTTTCTGACGTTTTTTGTTAGTCGGTTAACGCACTTTTAGTGATTTTGAACATAACCTTTGTATGGGAGGTGGGCATGGTTATTATCCGATTTCTTCAATTTTTGAACTGTATATGGAAATGCTTGAATAAAACGATTCTGTAGAGTTTGGTTGACATAGCTATAGTAGTTTCCGAGATATGTACAAAAAACTTAGTAGGGGGCGGGGCCACGCCCACTTTTCCAAAACAATTGCGTCCAACTATGCCCCTCCCTAATGCGATCCTTTGTTCCAAATTTCAATTTAATATCTTTATTTATGGCTTAGTTATGACACTTTATAGGTTTTCGGTTTCCGCCGTTTTGTGGGCGTGGCAGTTGGCCGATTTTGCCCATCTTCGAACTTAACCTTCTTATAGAGCCAAGAAATACGTGTACCAAGTTTCATAATGATATCTCAATTTTTACTCAAGTTACAGCTTGCACGGACGGACGGACAGACAGACGGGATGACGGACAGACAGATTTGACGGACAGACGGACGGACAGATGGACAGACAGACATCCGATTTCGACTCTACTCGTCACCCTGATCCTTTGGTATATATAACCCTATATCTGACTCTTTTAGTTTTAGGACTTACAAACAACCGTTATGTGAACAAAACTATAATACTCTCCTTAGCAACATTGTTGCGAGAGTATAA
>NW_024392697.1:0-1914 GCF_016617805.1 Bactrocera tryoni
GCACACTGTTGGCTTCACAGATGTTGATGAATCCGACCTTATTGATATCTTGGAAACAGGTGATGAACCATTAACTAACGCAGAAGCATTGGCATTGACATATACTCCTAATAAAGATGATAATCTATTAGAAAATTTGATGGTCGAAAATGAGAGGGAACGTTCACAATTCCCAATCTCAAAGCTATCAGAGGCTTTTAACCACATACAGAAAGCGATCAATATTTTTGAAAAATTCGACAAAGATGAAGAGCGAGTTATTTCAACACGAAACTCAATTAACAATAGCTTGCAACATTACAAAGATTTGTTTACACAAAAGAAACTATTTTTGTCACAGAAGCGGATTGATTCATTTTTCAAGCCCATTTTATCATCCGATACTCCTTCGTCAAGCCAATACCAAACCTCGCAGCGCAATATTCCAGACGAGGATATCCAAATTATCATGTCTGAAATTTCATCAGAGGACTTTACTTCATCAACCCAAGGACAGGCATTTAGCCAGCGAAGTCTTCCAGACGATGATATCAAAATGCTCGTGTCTGAAATTTCATCAGCGGACACTACTTCATCAAGCCAAAGAAGTCTTCCCAACGATGATCTGCAAAAGCTTTTGTCTGAAGTATTGATACCAAATAAAAACTTCGAGCAGTGAGATATTCGAAAATTTAAGTACTTTTATTTTATTTATTGCTTTTTTTACGCTTGAAATACACTTATGTAAAGTGAATATAATGTATCTCTTAATTGATATAGTTTTTAACTCTTTTTATGTGCTTATGGACTTTATATACATACAATACATTTCTTAGTGTGTAATTGAATTAAATTTGCATTTATGTACTTTATTTGTAACAACCAATAACCTTGCCTTTTTCATAATCATATGGAAAACTACAAATTTGATTAACGTCGTTTCGATTTACGTCGCAATCTTTCGAAACCGACCAAAACGTAAATCGAGATATTACTGTAACCTAAATTAAACGTAAAACAATGTAAGTTAATGAAACAATATATTTTAGCTGATTTATAAAAATACTGGTTTTGACTGTACTGTTTTACAATTATTTTTTCATTGCTCACTGATCATTGAAAAAACAAACAAAAAACATTAAAGACTTTGCAACCCTATGCGAACAGCTGGGTATTATTTCTCCAATTGGAAAACAACCCACAACAAAAGCAACAACTACAACAAGCTGAAGTGCGGAACACAATGACAGCGACAGACTGCAGCAGCACGACAGTGAACTGAACATGGCGTTGTGCATCTTACTACATGAACAATGGCCGGCATGTACACAAGACAACACAGCCGTCCATTTTGCATGTATACAATTTCATTGTGGCCATACTAATACCTTTCACTTCAATGGATTTTTAATGTTTTGTTCAAAGTGTGTATGCAAAAAATAAGTAAATGCGTAAATATTTTTGTTTTAAATTATCAATTGTTATTACAAATGATATAATAGAGCTATTTTATGCTTTTATTTGTAAAATAACGTCAAGTTTGTTAGAGCTGTGAAAAATTTTACTTTTTACATATTAGTGGCATCACCACTCTACCACCTCTTTCTATCTTCCATTCTACTGTCAACTCTACTGTCGTCCTACTGCCGTTGGCAAATATAGGAATATGTTGAAGTTAGCGAGAGCGACAACTGTCGGCCTGCAGTCGTGTAGTCGTGCAGCTGTCAAAATAACAGTGTCTATAAGAACGTGTGTATTTTAATATTTGACAGATGTAGTTTGCAGTCTGTCGCGCTCTGTGTGTTCCGCACTTCAGACCTCTTCGTTTAACTCAAATTCTGCAGCTGGTTCATTTGCTAACTGGTGCTGGAACACACAGGTGGAAATTCTCAATTAAATTTAATTTTTATAGAAATTTGTGTTATTATATTAAAA
>NW_024392698.1:0-2856 GCF_016617805.1 Bactrocera tryoni
AATAGAAGTTCTTTTTCTTCTTTATTGGCGTAGGCATCGCTTACGCGGTTATAGCCGAGTTTACAACAGCGCGCCAGTCGTTCTTCATTTTCGCTGTTTCGCGCCAATTGAAGATTCCAAGTGTAGCCAGGTCCTTCTGCCCTTGATATTTCCAACGAGTGGAGATCTTTTTCTTCCTATGGTTTCCTCGGCGGGTACTGTGTCGAATACTCTCAGAGATAGAGTGTTTTCATCCATTCGAACGACAGGGTTTAGCAAAATAGCCGATGTCTGTTAATTCGGTGAATTATGCCAATGTCGTCATTTCAGCTGATCGTTACATTGACTGCGGTATTCGTCGTTGCCAATGAGCAAACGATCATAAGTCTTCCGCAGAACCTTTCTCTCGAAAACTTGCAACGCCGACATGCCTCTGCACCATATTGCTGAACTGGAATAATGAGTGACTTGTAGAATTTGGTGTTTGTTTGTCGTGAGAGGACTTTACTTCTCAATTGCCTACTCAGTCCGAAGTAGCACCTGTCGGCAAGAGATATTCTGCGTTGGATCTTGTGGCTGTAGTTGTTGCTAGTGTTAATACTGGTTCCAAAATAAATGAAATTAACTACGACTTCGAAATTAGGACTATCAACAGTTGCGTAAGAGCCAAGTCGCAAGTGCGACGATTGTTTGTTTGATGACAGGAGATATTTCATCTTGCCCTCGTTCACCACCAGACCCATTTTTCTTCGCTGCCTTATCCATTCTGAAGAAAGCAGAACTAATGGCGCGGGTGTTGAGGCCAATGATATCAATATCATCATATCAACCAGCAGCTGTACACTCTTATATAAGATCGTACCTTCTCGGTTTAGTTCTGCAGCTCGAATTGTTTTCTCCAGAAGTAGGTTGAAAAAGTCACACAGAAGGGAGTCGCCTTGTCTGAAACCTCGTGTGGTATCGAATGGCTCGGAGAGGTCCTTCCCGATCCGGAGGGAGCTTTTAGCGCCATAATGCTCAACGTCTATTTACACTGCTGTATTAGTTTTGCGGGGACACCGAACTCAGACGTAATGACATAAAGACAGCTCCTTTTCGTGCTGTTAAAAGCAGCTTTGAAATCGACGAACCTTTTTTCGCGGGCCTTTTTTTTTTGTTGATTTGCCAGGTCTACAGCCACACTGATAAGGTTCAATCAGTTTGTGGACGGTGGGCTTTAATCTTTCACACAGTACGCTTGATAAAACCTTATACGCGATGTTGAGGAGGCCACGGTAGTTGATGAAGATTGTGGGGTCTTTCTTTTTGTGGGTTGGGTAGAATACACGTAAATTTCATACTTTCGTCCGACCATATTTTACAAAGGAGCTGATGCATGCTTCTTATCAGTTCTTTGCCGCCGTATTTGAGTAGCTCGGCTGGCAATCCATCGGCCCTGTCGCTTTGTTGTGGTTTTCAGACTACCCGTCTGTTCGAATTTCATCATGGTCGGGAAATGGAACGTCCATGTCCACAGCTGAGTGTTCTACAAGAGTATGCTCCGGAGAATCGTACCAAGAAGTTCAAGCAAGAGAGGAAAGTTTCATGAGCGCCATTTACTTGGGAGTGGCAAGAAACGATTTTTTTACATATGGCTCCACTAGCTCACGACTTCATATCTTAGACCAAGCATCAGTTAAAATAAAAAGGCGAAACATCCCTCCCTAGGGTTGTGCGCTGAGTTTGAGCCCTCCACGTAAACACACTACCACTAAAAAGAAAGTGAAATATGGAAAATTAAAATAAAGGATTTAAGCAGATTTGTAAGATATTCAGGGCGTTTCGCTAATAGCTAATATCCAACAGGAGTTTTTCAGCCGACTTCGCAAAGGACATGTTTATAACAGTTTAAGTGTGATACTATACCATGTGGAGGGATTAGCCGTCTAACCTCAGCTAACGTGGGCTAAAATCAATAATCATTAATCCTATCCAAACTGCGAAGAATACCAATCTTAGTAAGCATGTTTTTCAGTCAAATGAGGTTACAATATACCAATAGCGGAGGAATAGAAAGGAGGAGGTAACTCATTGAGTATTTGAGCAACGAAATACACTTTTGCGTGATCTGGAAGAACTTAGAATATTTTTAAAAATATTGTTTGAGTCCTACTTGGTTTGGATCAGATTTTTGCTTTCATATAGTACAAAGGCCTCTTTTGGACAAATGTGTTGAAATTTATGGAATGTACAGCGACCTATGGTCTATTGTGTTTCATGGACCAATAACGTATAAATATGTATATAGATAACTGCATGTATTAGTGGGGGAATCTTTTAAGAAAAATATTTCGTAAGCTGATTTTCTAATACCTCCAAGGAAATTCAATATTTTCTTGCGAGCAAATTATTATTTATTATGTTAACAACTGATTTTCGCAGCTGTAATACTTTCGAAAAGAATATTTTCGACATCGCGCACTTTAAGAGGAAGCCCGTTAAGCCATTACTGAAACAACAATCCTTTCAAGCACTTTCATGGGGATTTGTGACTCACCAACTGGCAGACTTCTCGCATTTGAAGGGTACACCTCCAATATGGCACGCGCCATATGGCCTGCCCAAATAGATCTTACTATTCAAAACTCTTTAACAACTCTAAACGATTTCCTCGAAGCACTTCAAATACGAACATAAAAATTTTATTTGTAAAATCTAATTTTTCCCCAACTCAAACGGCACACATACACAGAAGTAACCTGGCAAACCGAAGCCAAATGCATTGCATCACGTTCACACACACACACACAGTGACACACCCATCAAGCCACAGGATCATTGTACGAATAGTATCAAATTTCATAACTGCAGCAGCAGAAAGGGTCGGGCATCCTTCAC
>NW_024392699.1:0-1253 GCF_016617805.1 Bactrocera tryoni
TTTTTTAAGAGCTTGATAACTTTTTTTTAAAAAAAAACGCATAAAATTTGCAAAATCTCATCGGTTCTTTATTTGAAACGTTAGATTGGTTCATGACATTTACTTTTTGAAGATAATTTCATTTAAATGTTGACTCATGTGGTTTCAACAAGATGGCGCTACATGCCACACAGCTCGCGATTCTATGGCCATTTTGAGGGAAAACTTCGGAGAACAATTCATCTCAAGAAATGGACCCGTAAGTTGGCCACCAAGATCATGCGATTTAACGCCTTTAGACTATTTTTTGTGGGGCTACGTCAAGTCTAAAGTCTACAGAAATAAGCCAGCAACTATTCCAGCTTTGGAAGACAACATTTCCGAAGAAATTCGGGCTATTCCGGCCGAAATGCTCGAAAAAGTTGCCCAAAATTGGACTTTCCGAATGGACCACCTAAGACGCAGCCGCGGTCAACATTTAAATGAAATTATCTTCAAAAAGTAAATGTCATGAACCAATCTAACGTTTCAAATAAAGAACCGATGAGATTTTGCAAATTTTATGCGTTTTTTTTTTAAAAAAAGTTATCAAGCTCTTTAAAAAATCACCCGATAGTGCGGTAAATGACCTGGAATTCAAAAACGCAATTATCATCAACAAATCCAAAAAAATTTTTTGATTATTATTTCTGGCGCACATAATCATAATCCACCATAAAAGCATAACATACAAGTATACCATAGCTAAAAATAACATTAATTAATTTAATGATTTTTACGAAAAGTCATTTTATTCACACATAGTTTTGTTATACAGAGAAGAGAAACGCGTTCACACTTGGCAAAATATTTCTTGTAGATATTCTCCTCATATGTTTTTGGGTACTAGAAATACAGTGCTCTATTTTCTAATTTTAGTGTTATAACAGCTGCGATTTCTCAAGAAAATTTATGTAATGCATGCTTTATGAGCACACCTTTAAAGAGGCAAAAGTACTCATTTTGTATTATGAGTAGTAAGTAAATATTCTGCTTCATGTTTACGTGTGTGCGGATATGATTAACCTTTTAGGGAACACTTAATGATTTAGCTGTTCTTAAAGTGTCAGCGTGTGAATGGATATAGTATATGAATACGGTTTATAAAATTTAATTTTGTTTATAATATCAAATATTGATTATATTATGCTCACTAAAAATAATATGTGAATGATAAAACTGCCATCTCTGGTTTCTTGTGACATCAAAACCCTCAAACGCTCTTTCGTTCACTA
>NW_024392700.1:0-1518 GCF_016617805.1 Bactrocera tryoni
GATTTTTTCTGAACATACTGTACATTTGCTTTATGACCACCACATACGCGCTCCTGTGCAGGGATAGAGAATGAGTTGAGGGCTTTTCTAAAGGCTCCTTTAATTATCTAACCGATGCTGTTTATTTGACCCACCTACATCGAATACTTTAGCCGCTAGAGCGTTTACAAAGTTGAAACAAACATGTGATTTTTCTCAAAACACTACATTTGTTTGTGAACACTATTGCCACGCTCCTGGTAGGGATAGAAAACAGGTTGAGGGCTTTTCTAA
Source organism: Bactrocera tryoni (assembly GCF_016617805.1). Classification (NCBI taxonomy): domain Eukaryota; kingdom Metazoa; phylum Arthropoda; class Insecta; order Diptera; family Tephritidae; genus Bactrocera; species Bactrocera tryoni. The sequence goes on from NW_024392700.1 coordinate 274, forward strand.
AAGCTCCTTAAATTATCTAACCGATGCTATTTATTTGACCCACCTACATCGAATACTTTAGCCGCTAGAGCGTTTACAAAGTTGAAACAAACATGTGATTTTTCTCAAAACACTACATTTGTTTGTGAGCACTATTGCCTCGCTCCTGGTAGGGATAGAAAACAAGTTGAGGGCTTTTCTAAAAGCTCCTTAAGCTATCTCACCGATGCTATTTATTTGACCCACCTGCGTCCAACACTTTAGCCGCTAGAGCGTTTACAAAGTTGAAACAAACATGTGATTTTTCTCAAAACACTACATTTGTTTGTGAGCACTATTGCCTCGCTCCTGGTAGGGATAGAAAACAAGTTGAGGGCTTTTCTAAAAGCTCCTTAAGCTATCTCACCGATGCTGTTCATTCGACCCACCTACATCGAATACTTTAGCCGCTAGAGCGTTTACAAAGTTGAAACAAACATGTGATTTTTCTCAAAACACTACATTTGTTTGTGAACACTATTGCCAGGCTCCTGGTAGGGATAGAAAACAGGTTGAGGGCTTTTCTAAAAGCTCCTTAAATTATCTAACCGATGCTATTTATTTGACCCACCTGCGTCGAATACTTCAGCCGCTAGAGCATTTACAAAGTTGAAACAAACATGTGACTTTTCTCAAAACACTACATTTGTTTGTGAACACTATTGCCTCGCTCCTAGTAGGGATAGAAAACAGGTTGAGGGCTTTTCTAAAAGCTCCTTAAATTATCTAACCGATGCTATTTATTTGATCTACCTACGTGGAACACTTTAGCCGCTAGAGCGTTTACAAAGTTGAAACAAACATGTGACTTTTCTCAAAACACTACATTTGTTTGTGAGAACTATTGCCAGGCTCCTGGTAGGGATAGAAAACAGGTTGAGGGCTTTTCTAAAAGCTCCTTAAATTATCTAACCGATGCTATTTATTTGACCCACCTGCGTCGAATACTTCAGCCGCTAGAGCATTTACAAAGTTGAAACAAACATGTGACTTTTCTCAAAACACTACATTTGTTTGTGAGAACTATTGCCTCGCTGCTAGTAGGGATAGAAAACAGGTTGGAGGCTTTTCTAAAAGCTCCTTAAATTATCTAACCGATGCTATTTATTTCATCCACCTACATCGAAATCACATGTTTATTTCAACTTTGTAAATGCTCTAGCGGCTGAAGTATTCGACGCAGGTGGGTCAAATAAATAGCATCGGTTAGATAGTTTGCTGGTCTTT
>NW_024392701.1:0-725 GCF_016617805.1 Bactrocera tryoni
GAATCAAATAATAACGGTAACTATGTGATTCATGGAACTGCAGGAGTGTGCGTTACATACATATATAAATCACTGATAAGAATTGAACAGGTGAGTAATTATCACAAAAACAAAGATAAGTACAGTCTTCACCATGTCCCCCCTTTTGTTTCACTACAATTGGAGGGGTATGGGGCCGGGGGGGATCAAAACCATTTTGCGAGTTAGCTCACCCTTGAGACTTTCAGGGAAGCCCTCAGTCTTCCCCCTATCCCTATCAGGGGCGTGGCGATAACGTTTACAAGAAATGTAACAATTTAAGAAAATTTACATTTTGTCTTAACTTTTAAAACGCTCTAGCGGCTAAAGTATTTTACCTGGGTGACTCAAATAAACTTTGCCAGTTAGGTAATTTCAAGCGGTTTCAGGAAATGTATAATTTGCTCCCCAAGGCCCCACCGGTGGCGTGGCAATAGGCGAAAATTTGTTGTTATCATTTCCCCAATTTTTTTCACTACAGTTGGGGGGGTATGGGGCCGGGGGGGATCAAAACCATTTTGAGAGTTAGTTCACCACAAGGGCTTTCAGGAAAGCCCTCAATCTCCCCTCTATCCCTACCAGGGGCGTGCGATAACGTTTACAAGAAATGTAACAATTTGAGAAAATTTACATTTTGTCTTAACCTTTAAAACGCTCTAGCGGCTAAAGTATTTGACCTAGGTGGGTCAAATAAATTGCACCGGTTA
>NW_024392702.1:0-1978 GCF_016617805.1 Bactrocera tryoni
TATAAGGTCGATTTTCTTGTACATACACATCCAGCAATCGATATTGAGTAGCTTCTAATCATTAACTTCACATATTTAAGTTAATTAACTTTCTTCATCTTACCGAAGTTGACATAAAGCCATAACGGCAGTGCATTTGGAAGAATTCCAAAATCTTATATTTAGATATAAATTCGATTTTCTTGTATATACGCATTTAGCAATCGATATTGAGTTGCTTCAAATCATTAACTTCACATATTTAAGTTAATTGACTTTCTTCATCTTACCGAAGTTGACATAAAGCCATAACGGCAGTGCATTTGGAAGAATTCCAAAATCTTATATTTAGATATAAATTCGATTTTCTTGTATATACGCATTTAGCAGTCGATATTGAGTAGCTTCTATTCATTAACTTTACATATTTAAATTAATTAAGCTTTTACATCTTACTGAAGTTGACATAAAGCCATAACGGCAGTGCATTTGGTAGAATTCCAAAATCTTATATTTAGATATAAATTCCATTTTCTTGCATACACACATCCAGCAATCGATATTGATTAGCTTCTAATTATTAACTTCACATATTTAAGTTAATTAACATTCTTCATCTTACTGAAAGAGGCATAAAGCCATAACGGCAGTGCATTTGGAAGAATTCCAAAATCTTATATTTAGGTATAAAGTCGATTTTCTTGTATACACACATCTAGCAATCGATATTGAGTAGTTTTTTTCATTAACTTTTCATATCTACGTTAATTAACCTTTTACATTTTACTGAAGTTGACATAAAGCCATAACGGCAGTGCATTTGGAAGAATTTCAAAATCTTATATTTAGATATAAATTCGATTTTCTTGTATATACGCATTTAGCAGTCGATATTGTCTAGCTTCTGAACATTAACTTCACATATTTAAGTTAATTGACTTTCTTCATCTTACCGAAGTTGACATAAAGCCATAACGGCAGTGCATTTGCAAGAATTCCAAAACCTTATATTTGGATATAAATTCGATTTTCTTGTATATGCGCATTTAGCAGTCGATATTGAGTAGCTTCTATTCATTAACTTTTCATTTTTAAATTAATTAAGCTTTTACATCTTCTGAAGAGTGCATAAAGCCATAACGGCAGTGCATTTGGAAGAATTCCAAAATCTTATATTTAGGTATAAAGTCGATTTCCTTGTATATGCGCATTTAGCAGTCGATATTGAGTAGCTTCTAATCATTAACTTTACATATTTAAGTTAACTAACATTCTTCATCTTACTGAAAGAGGCATAAAGCCATAACGGCAGTGCATTTGGAAGAATTCCAAAATCTTATATTTAGGTATAAAGTCGATTTTCTTGTATACACACATCTAGCAATCGATATTGAGTAGCTTCTAATCATTAACTTTACATATTTAAGTTAATTAACATTCTTCATCTTACTGAAAGAGGCATAAAGCCATAACGGCAGTGTATTTGGAAGAATTCCAAAATCTTATATTTAGGTATAAAGTCGATTTTCTTGTATACACACATCTAGCAATCGATATTGAGTAGCTTCTAATCATTAACTTTACATATTTAAGTTAATTAACATTCTTCATCTTACTGAAAGAGGCATAAAGTCATAACGGCTGTGCATTTGGAAGAATTCCAAAATCTTATATTTGGATATTAATTCGATTTTCTTGTATATACGCATTTAGCAGTCGATATTGAGTAGCTTCTATTTATTAACTTTTCATATTTAAATTAATTAAGCTTTTACATCTTACTGAAGAGTGCATAAAGCCATAACGGCAGTGCATTTGGAAGAATTCCAAAATCTTATATTTAGGTATAAAGTCGATTTTCTTGTATACACACATCTAGCAATCGATATTGAGTAGCTTCTAATCATTAACTTTACATATTTAAGTTAATTAACTTTCTTCATCTTACTGAAGTTGACATAAAGCCATAACGGCAGTGTGCATTTGGAAGAATTCCAAA
>NW_024392703.1:0-2377 GCF_016617805.1 Bactrocera tryoni
AAAAGAGAGGTTTGCCGCACGCACATATTCTTCTTTGGATGGTGGATGGTGGTTACACCAAATCAAATTGATGAAATCATTTCTGCGGAAATTCCTGATCCAGAGATAGAAGCAGAATTATACGAAGCCAATATGCTTCATGTACCTTACGGACATCACAATACCACTTCGGCTTGTATGTCTGACAATAAATGTACGAAACACTATCCAGGTGCTTTTCTTTCGGAAATGGAAATGGGAAATGATGGATATTCACTGTATCGGCGTCGCTCACCAGACGACAATGGCAGAACATTTAGCATTCAATTTAGAGGCGTGAATATCGAAGTTAACAACACATCGAAGTCGACAACATATGGATCGCACTATATTCGCCAATGTTGTCTAATTCACATTCAAAAGTCATGTCAATGTTGCGTACTGCAGTTTGGTGTAATCGAGTGTTTTTCTCAGCTTTCGTCGGTGAACGGTTTGCGAGAACTTTGCTCTATTCGGAAATATCTTGATATTCTACATGCAATTACAATTCACAATTTGCTGGAACATGATAATCACTGGAATGAAGTTCGCGCACTGCTCGCGATGATCAGCCATCAAATTAGCGTCAATTATGGAATACGAACAAAAATGACATTGCCGAGGACACTTTAAATCGTATTCGCTAAGAATTTAAAATGGGTCAATTCCGGTTGATACTTCCGGTGGTTTGATATCAATTCCATCTTCCCTTTATCAATTTACGAAAGATGAACTCATGACGAATGTTCGGACATTGCCCAAATTATCGTAACTACGATTTCTTAAGTGCACGCGCAACGTTAGCTGCCAAAAATACCGATGTTATTGACTTAAACTGGAAGATTCAAAGTCAAATTCCGGGAGACTTGCGCTCATACAAATTGATCGATCGTGGAATTTCTAAATTCTTTGAATAGGCTTGGTATGCCACCGCATCATTTGCGTCTCAAAGTTGGATCTGTCGTTATTATGTTCCACAATCTTCAGGCGCCGAAACTGTGTAATGGAACCTGACTGATTGTGACGCAGCTATCGAATACAAAGGGGCAGAATGCTTGATTCTACGAATTCCTCTGAGTTCTAACGATTTGCCATTTCAGTTCAAACGTATTCAGTTTCCAGTGAAAATTGCATTTGAGACACAAGGATAGTCGCATAGTGTATGGTATACATTTGGAAATGCTATGTTTTTCACTCGGCCAGATATACGTGGCCTGCTCACGAGTTGGAAAACCATCTTTTCTATACACCGGAACAGAAACCAAAAAATGTTGTTTATCAAGCTGCGATACATTGAAAAAAAGTGAAATGATAAATTCAACTTTTTCATTTCTAAACACATAATTTCACGCAGGACAACGACTGCGGGGGTCAGCTAGTATATAGTATCGGGTGATTTTTTAAGAGCTTGATAACTTTTTTAAAAAAAAAAACGCATAAAATTTGCAAAATCTCATCGGTTCTTTATTTGAAACGTTAGATTGGTTCATGACATTTACTTTTTGAAGATAATTTCATTTAAATGTTGACCGCGGCTGCGTCTTAGGTGGTCCATTCGGAAAGTCCAATTTTGGGCAACTTTTTCGAGCATTTCGGCCGGAATAGCCCGAATTTCTTCGGAAATGTTGTCTTCCAAAGCTGGAATAGTTGCTGGCTTATTTCTGTAGACTTTAGACTTGACGTAGCCCCACAAAAAATAGTCTAAAGGCGTTAAATCGCATGATCTTGGTGGCCAACTTACGGGTCCATTTCTTGAGATGAATTGTTCTCCGAAGTTTTCCCTCAAAATGGCCATAGAATCGCGAGCTGTGTGGCATGTAGCGCCATCTTGTTGAAACCACATGTCAACCAAGTTCAGTTCTTCCATTTTTGGCAACAAAAAGTTTGTTAGCATCTTGGTTGACATGTGGTTTCAACAAGATGGCGCTACATGCCACACAGCTCGCGATTCTATGGCCATTTTGAGGGAAAACTTCGGAGAACAATTCATCTCAAGAAATGGACCCGTAAGTTGGCCACCAAGATCATGCGATTTAACGCCTTTAGACTATTTTTTGTGGGGCTACGTCAAGTCTAAAGTCTACAGAAATAAGCCAGCAACTATTCCAGCTTTGGAAGACAACATTTCCGAAGAAATTCGGGCTATTCCGGCCGAAATGCTCGAAAAAGTTGCCCAAAATTGGACTTTCCGAATGGACCACCTAAGACGCAGCCGCGGTCAACATTTAAATGAAATTATCTTCAAAAAGTAAATGTCATGAACCAATCTAACGTTTCAAATAAAGAACCGATGAGATTTTGAAAATTTTATGCGTTTTTTTTTTAAAAAAAGTTATCAAGCTCTTAAAAAATCACCCGA
>NW_024392704.1:0-842 GCF_016617805.1 Bactrocera tryoni
TATTCATAACTAAAAGCACACCTACATACATATGTACTACATACATACTCGCACACATACTTAAGCTTATATCGTGGATATGTGTATAGATATGTACATATATTCATATGATATACTGAAAATGGGAAATTAGCAATTTTAAAGCATTTTGATTTTACTATATTTTTTGCTAATAAGCATGAATGGGTACAGTGTGTCAGTATGTCAAAAATATGAATAAAACAAGAAAAAACGTTAACTTCGGTTGCACCGAAGCTAAATACCCTTCACAGGTACATTTCTGTTAGTAACTATGTGTTCAGTTTGTATGGAAGCTATATGCTATAGTAATCCGTTCTGAACAAGTTTTTTAGAGATTACATTGTTGCTTTAGAAAATAACATATACCAAATTTCGTGAATATATCTTGTCAAATATGAAAGTTTTCCATACAAGCATTTGATTCCGATCGTTCAGTTCGTATGGCAGCTATATGCTATAGTTAACCGATCTGAACAATTTCTTCAGAGATTACATTGTCGCCTTAGAAAATAACATATACCAAATTTCGTAAATATACATTGTCAAATGTGAAAGTTTTCCATACAAGCCCTTGATTCCGATCGTTCAGTTTGTATGGCAGCCACGTGATAAATTGGTCCGATATCGGCCGGTCCGACAAATGAGTAGCTTATTGGAGAGAAAATGACGTTTGCAAAATTTTAAAAGGATATCTTAAAAACTGAGTCCCAGTTCGTATATATACAGACAGACGGACGGACAGAGGACAGACGGTGACAGACGGACATGGCCAACCGACTCAGCTCGACATACCGATCATTTCATATACATACATACATGCT
>NW_024392705.1:0-1170 GCF_016617805.1 Bactrocera tryoni
ATAACGGGAGTGCATTTGGAAGAAATTCCATAATTTTACATTCAGGTATAAAACCGAATTTCTTGCGTGTACACATTTAGAAATCCTTATCAAGTTGCTTCAAATTATTAAATTCATATACTGAAGTTAATTAACTTTCTTCATCTTACTAAAGTTGGCATAAAGCCATAACGGCAGTGCATTTGGAAAAATTCCACAATTTTACATTTAGGTATAAAACCGATTTTCCTGCATTTAAACATTTAGCAATCCATATCGAGTTGCTTCAAATCATTAGCTTAACATATTAAAGTTAATTAACCTTCGTCATCTTACAGAAGTTCGCATAAAGCAAAAACGGTAGTGCATTTGGAAAAATTCCACAATTTTACATTTAGTTATAAAACCGATTTTCTGGCATGAACACGTTAAGAAATCCTTATCAAGTTGCTTCAAATCATTAAATTCACATATTAGAGCTAATTAACTTTCTTCATCTTACAGAAGTTGGCATAAAGCCAAAACGGCAGTGCATTTGGAAAAATTCCATAATTTTACATTTAGTTATAAAACCGACTTTCTTGCATGTACACATTTAGAAATCCATATCAAGTTGTTTCAAATTATTAAATTCACATATTAAAGTTAATTAACTTTCTTCATCTTACAGAAGTTGGCATAAAGCCAAAACGGCAGTGCATTTGGAAAAATTCCACAATTTTACATTTAGGTATAAAACCGATTTTCTTGCATGTACACATTTAGAAATCCATATCAAGTTGCTTCAAATCATTAGCTTCACATATTAAAGTTAATTAACTTTCTTCATCTTACAGAAGTTGGCATAAAGCCAAAACGGCAGTGCATTTTGAAAAATTCCACAATTTTACATTTAGGTATAAAACCGACTTTCTTGCATGTACACATTTAGAAATCCATATCAAGTTGCTTCAAATTATTAAATTCACATATTAAATTTAATTAACCTTCTTCATCTTACAGAAGTTGGCATAAAGCCAAAACGGCAGTGCATTTGGAAAAATTTCAGAATTTTACATTTAGGTATAAAACCGATTTTCTTGCATGTACACATTTAGAAATCCATATCAAGTTGCTTCAAATCATTAGCTTAACATATTAAAGTTAATTAACCCTCATCATCTTACTCAAGTGTACATAAAGCCATAACGG
>NW_024392706.1:0-970 GCF_016617805.1 Bactrocera tryoni
ATTTCATGGGAAATGTTGGCTGTGGAAATAAATACGGAGAATCTTAACAGAATATTTCTGGTTAAGTAAGATATGTGTGCGTTTTTTTCTACAAGCTTAGTACAGATCAAACAAGTGAACGACTTTAGACGAAAAAAACCATTTTTCTCATCAGGGACCCGTCGTAATAGGCTGATCTTTCACGATGTGAGTATTTTCAACTTTCAGAACTGAAAACCAACATAAAAAGTAACTCAAGTAGCCATAACCGACATAACCGAGGTGCTGAAATGCAATACAAAAAATCATATAAAATATCAGTGCGTGTACTAGTTGATCACTCAAAACATTGTATTGGGTCTAATGGAACCTATTTTGAATACATAACAACCTTAAAGTTGGTATAATGTGTATTTCATTCCATATATTTTGGCATAATTTAGCACACTTGTATGTGGAATTTTCTGAAAGGAGGAAATTCGATTTGATTTGAAATTCAATAACAAAAGAAAAAAAGCTTACCATAATAAATAAATTAAATTTAATTCAATAAAAAGAACATAACAACCAAAAAACAAAAAAACGATTCGTTACAGAAAAATTAATGCCAAATAAATCCCAAATATTGAATAATCTAATTTTATTCCTAAACTAAATTCGCTTGCATGAAAGCAAAAAATCAAGCTTTTTTCCCATTCACGCAAAATTTAAAATCTGGTCATATACTGTTATCATAAACAACATCACCATCCCTGAAACTAAAAACTCTATAACAAAATTATCAACATCAGCTAAGAACTGCAAAATTTACGAATAATCGCTTTTTTCCTCATTTCCACCAATTTTCCAAAACTTCGTTCAAACCTTTATTATTTGACACCAAAAACATGACAATCGGTTGAGGTTTACCGAAATTACGAAGAATCGCTATTTTTTTTCATATCCTGCAATTTTCAAAACTCCTCTGAAATCCCTTTAATTTGACACCAAA
>NW_024392707.1:0-956 GCF_016617805.1 Bactrocera tryoni
CTGTAGACCACGACCATGATAAATTGATCCGAAAGTCCTCTTTCGCTTTCTGAGAGAGCCCATGATCCACGGTTTGTATGGCAACACTGAAAGTTAATGGGCTACGAATCAGGTGAAAACAATGAACCAGACAAAATCCCGTTAAAAATAACTAACAAAAATCAGTTTGTTATTTTCATTGTGAGACGTGTAGTGTAATTATAGTGTTTAGGTTTTTTAATAAAAATACAGCGTTCAAGTGTTTCTACTAAAATAAAGTTGGAAGTGTATTATTAAAAGCTTCATCGTAAATACATATATAAATATATTATGTTTTCCCAACGTATTATAGGAAACAGAGCTAAAAACATGTGGCTGGATGCGGCAGGAGCGATTTCCGTTTTTCAATTTCCCAACAAGGAGAAGGATGGATCCAGGTTCGTAACAATTTTTAATTAGTAGTAGAAAAAATATAGTTATTTAGTGAAATTTAGAAACATTTTTCATAAATTGTGCCTATATTTTGATATTGTTTAGATGCACTTATTGCATGATAAAAATATATTATACTTATGAAATGTAATGTAATTTAGTAAATAGTATTTGTACATTTATTAGGATCCAATTTTAATATGTTGTTTGAGTAGTAGAGGTAATATTACTATAATTGAGAAATTTATATGCCAGCCAAATGTAATACGAGTAGAAAGCATCGTAAATACTAATAAATGTTTTAGAATGTAAACAATATTGGTTTTATTTGTAGGTCGATATTATATTTAAAATAAAGGCAAAGTAAAGTATTATATGAGTTTTTGTTTTTTCTTAGGGCATAGTATTTGGAAACAGTGATTGGCGTAGGAGAAATCGGAAAAATATTTATATGCCTGTGACCGCCACTTCGATAGTCCGGTATTTGAAAATTGTCAGCTGGACTGCGGTTCCGGATGTACCACCTTCCTAAGCACCCAGTTTTC
>NW_024392708.1:0-866 GCF_016617805.1 Bactrocera tryoni
TAACAACAGCGCGCCAGTCGTTTCTTCTTTCGCTACGTGGCGCCAATTGATATTCCAAGCGAAGCCAGGTCCTTCTCCACTTGGTCCTTCCAACGGAGTGGAGGTCTTCCTCTTCCTCTGCTTCCCGGCGGGTACTGCGTCGAATACTTTCAGAGCTGGAGTGTTTCGTCCATCCGGACAACATGACCCAGCCAGCGTAGCCGCTGTCTTTAATTCGCTGAACTATGTCAATGTCGTCGTATATCTCGTACAGCTCATCGTTCCATCGAATGCGATATTCGCCGTGGCCAATGCGCAAAGGACCATAAATCTTTTGCAGAATTTTTCTCTCGAAAACTCGTAACGTCGACTCATCGGTTGCTGTCATCGCCCAAGCCTCTGCACCATACAGCAGGACGGGAATTATGAGCGACTTATAGAGTTTGGCTTTTGTTCGTCGAGAGAGGACTTAACTTCTCAATTACCTACTCAGTCAGAAGTATCACCTGTTGGCAAGAGTTATTGTGGGATGGATTTCGAGGCTGCCATTGTTGGTGGCGTTTACGCTGGTTCCAAGATAGATGAAATTATCTACGACTTCAAAGTTATACCTGTCAACAGTGACGTGAGAGCTAAGTCGCGAGTGCGACGACTGTTTGTTTGATGACAGGAGATATTTTGTCGTGCCCTCGTTCGCTAACAGATCTATTCGCTTTGCTTCCTTATCCAGTCTGTAGAAAGCAGAACTAACGGCGCGGGTGTTGAGGCCAATGATATCAATATCATCGGCATAGCCGCCAACAGCTGTACACCTTATAGAAGATGGTACCTTCTCTATTTAGTTCTGCAGCTCTGAACTATTTTCTCCAGGAGCAGGTTGAAGAAGT
>NW_024392709.1:0-962 GCF_016617805.1 Bactrocera tryoni
TGGATCGGTTATGTATACATTTCGAGCTTGCATTCTTAATTTAGTCAGCTCTATGCCACGGGCTGTAGCTTGGGTTCGATTTGTTAGCTGTGGCTGGATTTATCTTCTGCATTTCTTTTCGCTAAACGTTCTTTTGTTTCCAATATAACGTTTGCAATAAGAGTATTTTGTTCTCTTGGAATCTGAGATAAGAAAAGTGTTCTTAGAATCGACGTACTTCTCGGACTAAATTTTTATCTTCATATGCAGTCGATAACGGTACATGGGAGTACTTCTTTCTCAATTTTCAGTAATTTCGTAAGGCAAATATCGGTCTTTGGATGTATTGTCGGGTTTAATGAAGTTCTTTTTTTGAGATGCGTCGCTTTCATTTGAGAGAACTTCGCGGGGATAACAAAGACTAATCGTTTGCTTGAGATTTAATTCCGGTGATTCGGTTTTTACTTATTTCAGTCAAGAGTTTACTCTTTGCAACGTGCAGCTGATAAGATCGCCAATTTCAGTTTTAGAGTTTCATTTGGCGCAGTATCTCGACATGATCTTTAACATTAGAAATTGTACTATGGTCTGTATTGCAATTAGTTTTAACAACTGAGTCCCCTATGTTAGTATGAGTCAAAAGATGTTCACTTTAAACTGTTGATTTTAGTAAGGCATTTTTGTAATATGGCCGATTATGTAAGCGTATTTTGAGCACTAAACTGTAATGTGGTTTTTAGTAGCATTTTCTTTGTAATTTGCCCAGTGGAATTATTTCCCCTGGCTTTCTAAGGGTTTCCAGCGCAGTCAGAGAAATCCCTGAAATTTACTAAAGATGCAAAAACACAAATCATTCAATTATTTCTAATAAAAATCTAGGAATTTCATTTACATAGTGTGAAATTTCGAAAAAAAATTTATTTTTGCATACTTTCATAGTATATAAGATAATTTTAAATCAATATTTAAAATATTTTTTTAAA
>NW_024392710.1:0-739 GCF_016617805.1 Bactrocera tryoni
GGTAAAAGTCGGAGACCACGAAGGCCCAGGGCGTACCACAACGGTGGCCGAATTCATGAAGAAGTGGAACCCTTCATTCGGGACGAATGAAGCCGCAGGATGGCCGAATGTGGGAAATGCACCACTGACTCGACGCGGACATACTTACGGACCTTAAAAATACAACACTGCGACAATGACGCGACTATAACATGACAACACTGAAAGAACAGAAAACGAAAACGAAGAACTAAAGCGAAGCACAGTTGACCGTGAACTCTCACACGAAACAGATCAATCTCTTGTCCTAAGCTACGCGCAATTCATATTATATATATGTACTTGTATAGATGTTACTCTAAGTTAAAATGAATAAACTTTATTAAATTAAATATGAACCCAGTGCATTTTAATTAAAAGTAAAACCTGAGCAATACAAATTTCATTCAAAGATTTCGTGAGTTGCAACAATCGCTTAGTTGACAACATATACAAGTAAACTTATGGAAAGCATAGTGTGCTAACTGGAATGATTTTGTATTTTGCTTTTCGTGACTTATTAAAATGATTGTTGACTGGTTGAAGATATTTTTCATGTTTTCTTTATGAGATTGAGACGTTGCTTTTTATAATATAACTTGGCAGCATGGATGACACCTTCTATGTTGCACTTAATAATCGCTTTGCTACCATTTATTATGGTTTACGAGCTGAGATGTCCCGTAACTCGTTTTTATGATTTTCGGTTGCTGGCTTTGTA
>NW_024392711.1:0-800 GCF_016617805.1 Bactrocera tryoni
AAGGACCTACTCGTCTCTGTCCTTGTCCCGTCCATCGCATTTCTTGGACGGCGGTGATGTCAGCCTTTATTTTTGCGAGGACATCAACCAGCTGGGCAGCGGCACCTTCCCAATTAAGGGTCCGGACATTCCAGGTGCATGCCCTTAAATCGTAGTCCTTATTCCGTTTGCCATGGTCGTCATCAAAAGGGGGGTCTCTCATCCGAGGCTGTTTTAACATTTTCATTGGTATTGTTTTTTTACGTGGCGGGTCCCAAACCCAGCGCACAACCCTTGTAGGGAATGTTTCGCCTTTTCACTTTTCGAACGGATGTTCTTAGGCTACCCAGAGGATACTTGGTCAAAGACCGGAAGTAGTGAGCTGCTTGAGCCATGTGTAAAAGAATCGTTTCTGGCCACTCCCAAGTGAATGGCGATCAGAGAACTTTCCTCACTTGCGTGAACTTCTACACATGACTCCATCCTATATATATATATATATATATATATATATATATATATGTAAATAACCCCGGATTTGTACCCACACAATTTATAATATTTATTAACACATACATACATGTATTACACAATTGAATTGTCAATTATCCGAATTCTAATAGTTTTTATTTTATTTGGCACACCGGCAAACACACGTCGATCACCCCGACAGCTTAGTTATGGCACTTTACAATTTGTGGTCGTAGCGATGGTCCAATTACGCACATCTACAAACTCGAATTTCTTTTGTATTAGGAGATCTACTTACTAAGTTTCATCAAGATATCTAAGTTTTTACTCAAGTTACAGTTTACACCGAC
>NW_024392712.1:0-764 GCF_016617805.1 Bactrocera tryoni
TGTATAATATCGACTCTTTATAAATTCCAAATATAAGATTGTGGAATTCTTCCAAATGCACTGCCGTTATGGTTTTATATAGCCACTTCAGTAAGATGAAGAAGGTTAATTAACTTAAATAAGTGAAGTAAATGATTTGAAGAAACTCAATATCGATTGCTTAAAGTGTATATACAAGAATATCGACTTTATACCTAAATATAAGAAGGTGAAATTCTTCCAAATGCACTGCCGTTATGGCTTTATATCCGCTTCAGTAAGCTAAAGAAGGTTCATTAACTTAAATAAGTGAAGTAAATGATTTGAAGAAACTCAATATCGATTGATAAGTGTGTATATACAAGAATATCGACTTTATACCTAAATATAAGATTGTGGAATTCTTCCAAATGCACTGCCGTTATGGCTTTATATCCGCTTCAGTAAGATGAAGAAGGTTAATTAACCTAAATAAGTGAAGTAAATGATTTGAAGAAACTCAATATCGATTGCTAAATGTGTATATATGTACAAGAATATCGGTTTTATACCTAAATATAAGATTGCGGAATTTTTCCAAATGCACTGCTGTTATGGCTTTATATCCACTTCAGTAAGATGAAGAAGGTTAATTAACTTAAATAAGTGAAGTAAATGATTTGAAGAAACTCAATATCGATTGCTTAAAGTGTATATACAAGAATATCGACTTTATACCTAAATATAAGAAGGTGAAATTCTTCCAAATGCACTGCCGTTATGGCTTTATATCCGCTTCAGTAAGA
>NW_024392713.1:0-2580 GCF_016617805.1 Bactrocera tryoni
GGATTATCCCTTAATTCCAGTTATATATATCACATATTGACCGACATTTTCAAAAGTTAACTACACAAGAAGCATTCCAAAGTAAACAAATCAATTTGTTTTATTCAAAATAGTCTCCTTCTGCTCCAATACAGAATGGCCCCTTCGTCTGCCTAACCGCCAGTATGCCGGTGCAAGCCTCTACGTCAGCCTTCCTTTCATTAGCATTTTTCCGAAAAGGAGGAAGTCGCACGGTGCAATATCAGGTGAATACGGAGAGTGGTTAATGTGATTTTTGGTCAATCAATCGGTCACAAGCGTCGATCGATGAGACATAATGCGCCGTCTCACTCTTGCCGTGCAACAAACGCCAATTCTCATCTTCGTGATATTCGGGCCGAGCACGTCGAATACCGGCGCACCAAACGCTTCAAAACTCCAAGGTGGAATACCGCATTATCGTTTTGGCTGGGTGTAACAAATTCTTTGTGGACAATACCATTGGAATCATTAAAGCAAATCGGCATTGTCCTCACTTTTGACTTCTCCATGCACGATTTTTTCGGCTTCGGCTCGTCCGGCGCCTTCCATTCAGCACTCTGGCGTTTGGTTTCAGGATCATATTCGAAACAACATGTTTTTTCACCTGTCATAATATTGTAAAGAAAGTTTTTGTCCTTTTGACTCTGCTACGGGATATGCAATCATCGCCATCGGTTCCATGCAGCCACTATGTTTCTTTGCATTAAAGATTTTTGCTTGGATCATAATTGGCGAAAGCCATCCTGCGGGGTCGAAAACTTTTGCCACCGAGGATAAAATATGGCTTTTCGTTATGGTTGATAATGCGGATATGGATTCAGTCGTGTATGAGAACTGGTCCGATATCATTGAAATATTCTACCTGGTTCAAAAGATATGTGCAAAAAGGTCGCGCAAGGTATGGGTATGTAGGTAGCAAATACACTGGTATAACTGGTTTTTATATTTTATATGCAGCTGCAAGGGTTATTTTCACACGAGGTGTTGTTATAAATGCTGTTGATATTTTGGTTATTGTTTTGGTGCTCAAAAGTGTAAGAAGTGAAAATAAATATAACTGAAACTATAAATAACTGGATACGAAATGACTTCAAGAAGAAATTAATATTTATCAAGTGCAGCATATAGAAGGTAAAAAAATGTAACATAAGCAACAATGTAAACATATACTAATTTTTTTTATTATGCAGGCTAACTGAGGAACAGCGATAATCCTATATACAATCTTTATTTGATGAAATTTGTGACGATGACGCTCCCTATGACTTTGACTCAGAAGATGAAGAAGAAATTCAAATCAATGACATGGAAATTGCTGATGACGATGCTGAAGTTTCGCAAAGTGCCTCAGAATGAGGATGTGAAAATATACTTCCGCGCCGCGCTTCAAAAAAATAACCATGGCAACCCTTTTCTTATTATGCAAATGCAGAGAATTGCAACAAATATTAAAAAAATTAATATGCAGAAACGTTAGAGTGAAGTGCTAGTACGTTAAAAGTGCATAATATAAGTTAAAAAGTTACGCCCATTGTATGAAAATCACATTCTAGGGATCAAAATAAGAAACTTTGCCGAAGGAACCATACCTTTGAAACGAATTCTGATGTCCCCCAATTTGGGTCGAACTTATGGGTAGGGGCAAATTTTGAAATAGAATTGAAATTACCATTTATACCTTACCTTATTACCTCTGAAAGTGAGGAGAACTAAAGCAATAACCACTATGGTATTTCAAAAAAAATAATAAGTGATGTGACCATTCCAAATCAAAAAGTTTACAATGAATCCACCATCCTCTACACCGCAAGATGAACCAACTACATCAACAACTATCGAAAACCCAATGAGTCATATACCCAAGCATGATGTTACTGTGTTTGGTGTGTGTACTGATTTGACTGATCTTAATTTACCAACCCATCTGGATATCTTGAGATATTATTTTTACTTAAGCGAACGTGCTAAAACAGAACAAAAAAAGTTTTCCCATAAATCATTCACTATTCAAGTACAAGATAAGTTGATTGGAATTTGGGAAAAACTTGGTATGGAAATAATGCTGAAAAAAAGTGTATGTAATAAATTGAATAAATTGCTTGACAAGTATCAAGAGCAAATCAAGAGAAGAAACAACACCCAACAATTTACAGAGTATGTAAAATCTCTGGAAACAATTTTTTACATTGGAACATGTAAATGCGATTTGAAGGCAGCTCCATGTGCATGCGGCTGGGTTCCCGAACGCCTCAAAGGGTTCATGCACGATCAACATAATCAGAGAAGACTAACAATGAATGCATTTATGATGGAAACTGAAGAGCAAGGAGCAACGTCTATGTCATCAATGCCGACATATCAAGATCCCGATGATTCAACATACGCACCGCCACCGGTTCAAGAAGATATGGATAGAAGCACAAGTTCACAATACACAGAGAGATACGATTGTTTTAACTTTGCCTTGGTATGTGACAGATTTGGTGTGCCTGACAGAGTAGCATCAGCATTGGGAACCGCTATTTTGCAAGATTTTAAAATTAAAGATAAGCATGGGAA
>NW_024392714.1:0-910 GCF_016617805.1 Bactrocera tryoni
AACGGCAGTGCATTTGGAAAAATTCCACAATTTTACATTTAGGTATAAAACCGATTTTCTTGCATGTACACATTTAGAAATCCATATCAAGTTGCTTCAAATTATTAAATTCACATATTAAAGTTAATTAACCTTCTTCATCTTACTGAAGTTCGCATAAAGCAAAAACGGCAGTGCATTTGGAAAAATTCCACAATTTTTCATTTAGGTATAAAACCGAATTTCTGGCATGTTCACATTTAGAAATCCATATCAAGTTGCTTCAAATTATTAAATTCACATATTAAAGTTAATTAACCTTCTTCATCTTACAGAAGTTCGCATAAAGCAAAAACGGCAGTGCATTTGAAAAAATTCCACAATTTTACATTTAGTATAAAACCGATTTTCTAGCATGTACACATTTAGAAATCCATATCAAGTTGCTTCAAATCATTAGCTTCACATATTAAAGTTAATTAACTTTCTTCATCTTACTAAAGTTGGCATAAAGCCATAACGGCAGTGCATTTGGAAAAATTCCACAATTTTACATTTAGGTATAAAACCGATTTTCCTGCATTTAAACATTTAGCAATCCATATCGAGTTGATTCAAATCATTAACGTCACATATTCAAGTTAATTAACCTTCGTCATTTTACAGAAGTTGGCATAAAGCCAAAACGGCAGTGCATTTGGAAAAATTCCACAATTTTACATTTAGGTATAAAACCGATTTTCTTGCATTTAAATATTTAGCAATCCATATCGAGTTGATTCAAATCATTAATGTCAAATATTCTAGCTAATTAACCTTCGTCATTTTACAGAACTTGGCATAAAGCCAAAAAAGCAGTGCATTTGGAAAATTCCACAATTTTACATTTAGGTATAAAACCGATTTTCTTGCATTTAAATATTTAGCAATC
>NW_024392715.1:0-630 GCF_016617805.1 Bactrocera tryoni
ATGCTGCAAACGCAAAGGAGGCGGTAGACTTCAAGTGACATCTGTCAAAAAATAGCAAAAATCGGCTATTTTTGAGCAGTGTTGTCTACTCAATTTTGGTAAATTCAGCTAAATGCACGAAATTAATGTGCATTACAAACTTGCATTAACATGGATCAAATGCGCAAGTAAATGTAAATAAGCCCGCTAATGCATATTAGCGCTGTCGTCTGTCAGGGCTATTAATTCCCATGTACATAATATACAGATTTTCCAAGATCCCATTGACTTTATACCACATATTTTAATGAAATTCAGAGGGCGTGTTTTTCGCCCAACAGTGTATCTTTTTGTCTAAAATGGATAAAATCGAGCGAAAACTTGCCTTAGCCCTTATATAATTGATATTCAGCAGCCTCAAATATCCGGCTGACTTTACTCCCATATATATGTATGTATAGTTAGGGCGGGCTCGATTTAAAAATCGCCCATTGCTCTATGAAAATCATATTCTAGGGATCAAAATAAGAAACTTTGCCGAAGGAACCATACCTCTAAAACGAATTTTGATGTCCCCCCAATTTGGGTCGAACTTTTGGGTAGGGGCAAATTTTGAGCAATCCCACTTTGACCCATTTAGAGTGCTCCAAT
>NW_024392716.1:0-1061 GCF_016617805.1 Bactrocera tryoni
GGTTAATTAACTTTAATATGTGAAGTTTAAATGATTTGAAGCAACTTGATATGGATTTCTAAATGTGTATATGCAAGAAAATTCGGTTTTATACCTAAATGTAAAATTCTGGAATTTTTCCAAATGCACTGCCGTTTTGGCTTTATGCCAACTTCAGTAAAGATGGAGAAGGCTATTTAACTTTAATATGTGAAGCTAATGATTTGAAGCAACTTGATATGGATTTCTAAATGTGTATATGCAAGAAAATCGGTTTTATACCTAAATGTAAAATTCTAGAATTTTTCCAAATGCACTGCCGTTTTGGTTTTATGCCAACTTCAGTAAGATGGTGAGGGTTAATTAACTTTAATATGTGAAGCTAATGCTTTGAAGCAATTCTTTGTGGATTTTTAAATGTGTACATGCAAGGAAATCGGTTTTATGCCTAAATGTAAAATTCTGGAAATTTCCAAATGCAATGCCGTTTTGGCTTTATGTCAACTTCAGTAAGATGAAGAAGGTTGATTAACTTTAATATGTAAAGTTAATGATTTGAGGCAACTTGATATGGATTTCTAAATGTGTACATGCAAGAAAGTCGGTTTTATACCTAAATGTAAAATTCTGGAATTTTCCAAATGCACTGCCGTTTTGGCTTTATGCCAACTTCAGTAAGATGAAGAAGGTAAATTAACTTTAATATATGAAGTTAATGATTTGAAGCAACTTCATATGTATTTCTAAATGTGTATATGCAAGAAAATCGGTTTTATACCTAAATGTAAAATTGTGGAATTTTTCCAAATGCACTGTCGTTTTGGTTTTATGCAAACTTCAGTAAGATGAAGAAGGTAAATTAACTTTAATATATGAAGTTAATGATTTGAAGCAACTTCATATGTATTTCTAAATGTGTATATGCAAGAAAATCGGTTTTATACCTAAATGTAAAATTGTGGAATTTTTCCAAATGCACTGTCGTTTTGGTTTTATGCAAACTTCTGTAAGATGAAGAAGGGTAGTTAACTTGAATATGTTAAGCTAACGATTTGAGGCAATTCGATGTGGATTTCTAAATG
>NW_024392717.1:0-629 GCF_016617805.1 Bactrocera tryoni
CGGATTGTGGTTACTTTGCGAGGACATCAACCAGCTGGGCAGCGGCACCTTCCCACTAAGGGTCCGGACATTCCAGATGCATGCCCTCAAATCGTAGTCCTTATTCTGTTTGCCATGGTCGTCATCAAAAGGGGGTCTCTCATCCGAGGCTGTGTTTTATTTTTCATTGGTATTGGTTTTTACGTGGCGGGTCCCAAGCCCAGCGTACAAACCTATGTAGGGAATATTTCGCCTTCTCACTTTAGCTCGCCTTCTAACGGATGTTCTTAGGCTACCCAGAGGATACTTGGTCAAAGACCGGAAGTAGTGAGCTGCTTGAGCCATGTGTAAAAGAATCGTTTCTGGCCACTCCCAAGTGAATGGCGATCAGAGAACTTTCCTCACTTGCGTGAACTTCTACACATGACTCCATATGACATTTATGTAGGTATAAAACCGACTCTCATCCATGTACACATTTAGACATCCATATCAAGTTGTTTCAAATTATTAAATTCACATATTAAAGTTAATTAACCCTCTTCATTTTACTCAAGCTGACATAAGACCATAACGGCAGTGCATTTGGAAAAATTCTTTAATCCTTTACATTTAGGTATAAAACCGATTTTCTTGCATGTACACTTTTT
>NW_024392718.1:0-686 GCF_016617805.1 Bactrocera tryoni
ATTCTTTTCCACTAAATATAGAGTTTGTATTTTCTATGAAAGATATTTAGAACAATTTTGGAAGGTTGTAGCTCATTAATTTCTTACAAATCGACTACGTTTTCAATTATTTCTTTAGCAACTTTTACTCGATGTCGTTTTTCCAAAGATTTCGGTCCAGCATTGATGCGCTACATAGAAGAGTAACTACGCCATCCACGTAAGAAGGTTTTATATCAAACAATAAAAATGTGATAAATGAATAACAGAAAATGAATTTAAATCAGTAAAGGGCCGTGATGCCAATCAGCTCATAACTTCTTCGTCGATTTCTAAGCTACATCTGACAGAAAGAAAAAGGTACACTGACGTTGACGCAACACCAAAAGCTACGTCAGGATCGGAAAAGACCTCTGCGAGCAGTTCGATACCAAACGAGGATTCAGGAGAAGGCGACTCTCTTTCGTGTGACTTCTTCAATCTACTTCTGGAGAAAATAATTCGAGCTGCAAAACTAAACCGAGAAGGTACAATCATTTATAAAAGTGTGCAGCTGCTGGAGATGGAATGGATAAGGCAGCGAAAAAAATGTGTCTGGTGGTGAACGAGGGCAAGACGAAATATCTTCTGTAATCAAACAAACAGTCGTCGCACTCGCCACTAGGCACCCACGTCACTATTGACTGTCATCACCAATTTAGATAGAG
>NW_024392719.1:0-1710 GCF_016617805.1 Bactrocera tryoni
TATTTATGTATAAAGTCGATATTTTTGTATATACACATATAGCAAATTATATTGAGTTTCTCTAAATCATTAACTTCACTTTTTTAAGTTAATTAACCTTCTTCATCTTACTGAAGCGGATATAAGGCCATAACGGCAGTGCATTTGGAAGAATTCCACAATCTTATAATTAGGTATAAAGTCGATATTCTTGTATATGCACACTAAGCAATCGATATTGAGTTTCTTCAAATCATTTACTTCACTTATTTAGGTTAATTAACATTCTTCATCTTACTGAAGTGGATATAACGCCATAACGGCAGTGCATTTGGAAGAATTCCACCTTCTTATGTTTAGGTATAAAGTCGATATTCTTGCATATACACATCTAGCAAGAGATATTGAGTTTCTTTCAATCATTTACTTCACTTATTTAGGTTAATTAACATTCTTCATCTTACTGAAGTGGATATAACGCCATAACGGCAGTGCATTTGGAAGTATTCCACCTTCTTATATTTAGCTATAAAGTCGATATTCTTGTATATACACATTTAGCAATCGTTATTAAGTTTCTTCAAATCATTTCCTTCACTTATTTAAGTTAATTAACCTACTCATCTTACTGAAGTGGATATAAAGCCATAACGGCAGTGCATTTGGAAGTATTCCACCTTCTTATATTTAGCTATAAAGTCGATATTCTTGTATATACACATTTAGCAATCGTTATTAAGTTTCTTCAAATCATTTCCTTCACTTATTTAAGTTAATTAACCTACTCATCTTACTGAAGTGGATATAAAGCCATAACGGCAGTGCATTTGGAAGAATTCCACCTTCTTATGTTTAGGTATAAAGTCGATATTCTTGCATATACACATCTAGCAATCGATATTGAGTTTCTTTCAATCATTTACTTCACTTATTTAGGTTAATTAACATTCTTTATCTTACTGAAGTGGATATAAAGCCATAACGGCAGTGCATTTGGAAGAATTCCACCTTCTGATGTTTACGTATAAAACCGATATTCTTGTATATACACATTTAGCAATCGATATTGAGTTTCTTCAAATCATTTCCTTCACTTATTTAAGTTAGTTAACATTTTTCATCTTGCTGGAGTGGATATAAAGCCATAACGGCAGTGCATTTGGAAGAATTCCACCTTCTGATGTTTACGTATAAAACCGATATTCTTGTATATACACATTTAGCAATCGATATTGAGTTTCTTCAAATCACTTCCTTCACTTATTTAAGTTATTTAACATTCTTTATCTTACTGAAGTGGATATAAAGCCATAACGGCAGTGCATTTGGAAGAATTCCACCTTCTGATGTTTACGTATAAAACCGATATTCTTGTATATACACATTTAGCAATCGATATTGAGTTTCTTCAAATCATTTCCTTCACTTATTTAAGTTAGTTAACATTTTTCATCTTGCTGGAGTGGATATAAAGCCATAACGGCAGTGCATTTGGAAGAATTCCACCTTCTTATGTTTAGGTATAAAGTCGATGTTCTTGTATATACACATTAAGCAATCGATATTGAGTTTTTTCAAATCATTTTCTTCACTTCTTTAAGTTAATTTACCTTCTTCATCTTACTGAAGTGGATATAAAGCCATAACGGAAGTGCTTGGAAGAATTCCACCTTCTTATATTCAGGTACAAAAATGATATTCTTGTATATACACATTTAGCAATCGATATTG
>NW_024392720.1:0-2176 GCF_016617805.1 Bactrocera tryoni
CACCTAAGTCGAACACTTTAGCAGCTAGAGCGTTTAAAATGTTGAAACAAAAATGTGCATTTCTAAAAAACTACATTTGTTTGTGAACACTATTGCCACGCTCCTGGTAGGGGTAGAGAATAGGTTAGGGACCTTCCTAAAAGCCCTTCAAATCATCTAACCGATGTTATTTATTTGACTCGCCTACGTCGAATACTTTAGCCGTAAGAGCGTTTACAATGTTGAAACAAAAATGTGTTTTTCTCAAAAAACTACATTTGTTTGTGAACACTATTGCCACGCTCCTGGCAGTCGTAGAGAATAGGTTAGGCCTAAAAGCTCTGTAAATTATATAACCGATGTTATTTATGTAAATCACCTACGTCGAAAACTTTATACGCTAGAGCGTTTACAATGTTGAAACAAAAATGTGCTTTTCTCAAAAAACTACATTTATTTGTGAACACTATTGCCACGCTCCTGATAAGAATAGAGGGTAGGTTAGGGGCTTTCATAAAAGCTCTGTAAATTATCTAACCGATGTTGTTTATTTGACTCACCTAAGTCGAACACTTTAGCCGCTAGAGCGTTTAAAATGTTGAAACAAAAATGTGCTTTTCTCAAAAAACTACATTTGTTTGTGAACACTATTGCCACGCTCCTGGTAGGGGTAGAGAATAGGTTAGGGACCTTCCTAAAAGCTCTTTAAATTATCTAACCGATGTTATTTATTTGACTCACCTAAGTCGAATACTTTAGCCGCTAGAGCGTTTACAATGTTGAAACAAAAATGTGATTTTCTCAAAAAACTACATTTATTTGTGAACACTATTGCCACGCTCCTGATAAGAATAGAGGGTAGGTTAGGGGCTTTCATAAAAGCTCTGTAAATTATCTAACCGATGTTGTTTATTTGACTCACCTAAGTCGAATACTTTAGCCGCTAGAGCGTTTACAATGTTGAAACAAAAATGTGCTTTTCTCAAAAAACTACATTTGTTTGTGAACACTATTGCCACGCTCCTGGTAGGGGTAGAGAATAGGTTAGGGACCTTCCTAAAAGCTCTTTAAATTATCTAACCGATGTTATTTATTTGAATCACCAAAGTCGAATACTTTAGCCGCTCGAGCGTTTAAAATGTTGAAACAAAAATGTGCTTTTCTCAAAAAACTACATTTCTTTGTGAACACTATTGCCACACTCCTGGTAGGTATAGAAAATAAGTTGATAGCTTTTCTTAGAGGCCTTGAAATAATCTAACGGGTGCAATTTATTTGACCCACCTGCGTCGAATACCTTAGCCGCTAGAGCGTTTACAAGGTTGAAACAAAAATGTGATTTTCTCAAAAAACTACATTTGTTTGTGAACACTATTGCCACGCTCCTGATAAGGATAGAGGATAGGTTAGGGGCTTTCATAAAAGCTCTGTAAATTATCTAACCGATGTTGTTTATTTGACTCACCTAAGTCGAATACTTTAGCCGCTAGAGCGTTTACAATGTTGAAACAAAAATGTGCTTTTCTCAAAAAACTACATTTGTTTGTGAACACTATTGCCACGCTCCTGATAAGAATAGAGGGTAGGTTAGGGGCTTTCATAAAAGCTCTGTAAATTATCTAACCGATGTTGTTTATTTGACTCACCTAAGTCGAATACTTTAGCCGCTAGAGCGTTTACAATGTTGAAACAAAAATGTGCTTTTCTCAAAAAACTACATTTGTTTGTGAACACCATTGCCACGCTCGTCGCAGAGATAGAGGAAAGGTAAGGCACTTTCCTAAAAGCCCGTTAAATTATCTAACCTACGTTATTTATTTGACTTACCTACGTCGAATTAGCCGCTAGAGCGTTTACAAGATTGAAACAAAAATGTGCTTTTCTCAAAAAACTACATTTGTTTGTGAACACTATTGCCACGCTCCTGACAAGAATAGAGGGTAGGTTAAGAAATTCATAAAAGCTCTGTAAATTATCTAACCGATGTTGTTTATTTGACTCACCTAAGTCGAATACTTTAGCCGCTAGAGCGTTTACAATGTTGAAATAAAAATGCGCTTGTGAACACTATTGCCACGCTCCTGATAAAAATATAGGGTAGGTTAGGGGCTTTCATAAAAGCTCTGTAAATTATCTAACCGATGTTGTTTATTTGACTCACCTAAGTCGAATGCTTTAGCCGCTAGAGCGTTTACAA
>NW_024392721.1:0-3777 GCF_016617805.1 Bactrocera tryoni
TTATCCGATTTCTTCCATTTTTGAACTTTATATGGAAATGCCTAAAGGAAACGGCTCTATAGAGTTTGGTTGACATAGCTATAGTAGTTTCCGAGATATGTACGAAAACCTTAGTAGGGGGCGGGGCCACGCCAATTTTTCCAAAAAAAATTACGTCCAGATATGCCCCTCTCTAATGCAATCCTTTGCGCCAAATTTCACTTTAGTATCTTTATTTATGGCTTAGTTATGACACTTTATAGGTTTTCGGTTTTCGCCATTTTGTGGGCGTGGAAGTAGGCCGATTTTGCCCATCTTCGAACTTAACCCTCTTATGGAGCCAAGAAATACGTGTACCAAGTTTCATCATGATATCTCAATTTTTACTCAAGTTACAGCTTGCACGGACGGACGGATGGACGGACGGGCGGACAGACGGACGGACAGACGGACGGACAGACGGACGGACAGACGGACGGACAGACAGACATCCGGATTTCAATTCTGCTCGTCACCCTTATCACTTTGGTATATATAACCCTATATCTGACTCTTTTAATTTTAGGACTTACAAGCAACCGTTATGTGAACAAAACTATAATACTCTCCTTAGCAACTTTGTTGCGAGAGTATAAAAAAAAAATAAATACTCATGTTACTATATATTTAAACAGATAAATATAAAGGAAGCTGAAAAAGCAAATTATATGCATATACACAAAAAGTTATAATATACGTTAAAGTGTAGTTTAGGGATAACTATAAGCAAAAAATTAATTTAAATACATATGTTTATATGTACATATATACAGATGTATGTATATACATTCAAGAGAGTGAAATGACACTATATGTAGGCGGATAGTTCTGTTGCCAAATAAATTTTTCCGGGAATTTTAATTCAAACAAGACAAAATGAGCAAGCCAAAGCCAACTATCACTGACCTATCTCCAAGTAGCAAGTTGGCGGACTTAAAGTCGTTAAGACGTCAAAGCGAGAATTTGCATTTTGCCTTCTTGCAAAAAATATTTCCCTAAACCCCATTAAATTAGAATGTCGGCTCGACATCTTAAATTCACATAGTGACAATTAATTAATGAAATGCCAATCTAAAATTGAAGAGATTGATGCAGATGAAATGACCCGAGAGGAGTTAGAAGACATAATCGTTGAAACGAAACCCATATAAAATCAGTTTTATCACAACATTTAAGTAGAACTAAATTAAGCGTAATAGGAATTGGCAATTCCAATATGAAAGTGGGAGCAAAATTAAGCGCGTTTGCTAAATGCGAAGTATTTCAGCTAATCATTATCAATGTTAATGGCTAGAAAATTCCGCACATATTGAATTGGCGGATCCAGAATTGCACATTATGAAATCGTTTTACATTGGATTAAGATGCATCCATCCTCATTACAAACATTCCAAGGCATGTGCAAACACACATTCACACTAATTTCGGCCATTGAGAAACATTCAATATTGGACTTTATTCAAAAATTCTCTTCTCATAAGAAATTGCTTCGAGTGATCGCATATATATTACGCTGGATCAGATGACGACCAAAATCCTGGGACAGGAATAAAAATTGTCCAAATCTAACCACAGCTGTTAAAGTCCTTAGGTAGCGAATTATTGTACCCAGTATCTATAGTTGACATTTGACCGAAAATATATGAGTTATGTAATAGTATCTCCTTTGACCAAAAATGGGTTGAATCGGGTCAAAACCGTCTGAGCCCTTAATACCTAATTAAAGAGTTTCGAACTTTCTGAACTATGCATAGTCCACCAAAGTTTTACTGCGGGGAATTGCTGAAAGCGTTTCTGTTGACTATTTGTTTCGCTTTTTCGTTAGGATTGATTTGGAGGTGGTTCTGATTTGAGAAAAAATTCTCTACCAGTGCTAGTTCGCTTATCAACTAATTTCGAAGCAACTGGATATCTTCTGATTTCTGCAGCCAAAATCGTATAAATCTGCCTAATTTTTTCATGGAAGGAATCGATACCTTGGTTTGTAACTTTTAATTGGATATAGTAAGTTACAATACGCTTAATTATAAACCAACACACATCTCCTAAAAAGGCTCTCAATTCAATTAATTAAATTTTATAATTTTCTTAAATTTAATTAATCCAATATAGGTTTTATTGACCTAATCTTCTTTTAAATAAAAGCAAGTTAATACACGTATTTTAGAAGCTTCTGGCATAAATTCTATATATCTTAGTCACACGATAGGTAAAGGTTGGTACGCAGCTCTCAAGTAATTGCTCAAGAAAAAAAATACATTATTTCTCAAGTAATTTTGACAGCTGGTTACGCATTGTGAATGATCCACATTAGAAGAGCAAGAAAGAATAAACAAAGAAAACAAACTTTGTGCGTAATATGTATGTGTGTATGTGTATGGTAACATAAATATTTTCATTGAGATTTAAGACATTTCATAATGGAATATACTTCATAATAATGATTTCAACTAATTTAGGATGAATTTGACGATTACTTCGATTTTCCTTCAAGAAACAATTGTTGATTTGATGTTTCTTCGCAAAACCAGGTTTGCCATATTCACATTTTACTGAAAAAAAGTATTAAAAATTAGTACTAGATTTCTTGAGAGCTGCGTACTAGCACAAGTAAATTTATCGCAGGAAAGTTTCTTGACCGTTTCTTAAGCGTTTTTTTATATGCAGTTTTTACGTTTCTTGAGAGCTGCGTACTAAGCTTAAAGCGTAATCAAGTAAGTTTAGATTTAGACTAACTAAACTAAAGAAGATTAAAACAACACAAAAAATAGCTTTTTGATCTCGAAGCTTACGGTCTTTTTTCTTACGGTGGTTTTCTTAGGAACTTTTTCTTACGGTTTTACAGTAATTTTTATCAGTTAGGTCCCGCAGCAAAATCCCTATCTCCTCCAAGCCTGCCGTAAAGAACTTCGTTCCAAAAATCGTAATTCAAATTATCAACTAATATAACAAAATATGTCTCTTTATTTTTGTTTGTCACCATAAAATTACATAGAAAAAATTTAAATAATTACCAATTACAAAAAAAGTTTATTATTAATATTATCATTGTAAGTAATTCTTATTAATCAGTCTCGTCATTGAATTATTTTGCTGAAACTATTGGCCTGTGCTAACTAAAATATGATACCTACATATGTTTGTGATTATATTTTATGCAAATACGTCGAAAAGAAAGCATTAATAGTAGTACCGTATCTTGTTGTCAATTCTTTTGGATTGTTATTTAAGGTTGGTACGCAGCTCTCAAGTAATTGCTCAAGGAAAAAAATAGATTATTTCTCAAGTAATTTTGGCAGCTGGTTACGCATTGTGAATGATCTACATTAGAAGAGCAAGAGAGAAGAAACAAAGAAAACAAACTTTGTGCGTAATATGTATGTATGTGTGTATGTGTATGGTAACATAAATATTTTCATTGAGATTTAAGAAATGTTGTTGATGATTGGTAGGTTTTATACAACATTTCAAAATGGAATATGCTTCATAATAATGATTTCAACTAATTTAGGATGAATTTGACGATTACTTCGAATTTCCTTCAAGAAACAATTGTCGATTTTATGTTTCTTCGCAAAACCAGGTTTGCAATATTCACATTTTACTGAAAAAAAGTATCAAAAATTAGTACAAGATTTCTTTAGAGCTGCGTACTAGCACAAGTAAATTTATCGCAGGAAAGTTTGTTGACCATTTCTTAAGCGTTTTTTTATATGAAGTTTTTACGTTTCTTGAGAGCTGCGTACTAAGCTTTATATG
>NW_024392722.1:0-1732 GCF_016617805.1 Bactrocera tryoni
GCATTTGAAAGAATACGACAATCTTATATTCAGGATTATTAAGTCGATTTTCTTGTATATACACATTTAGCAGTCGGTATTGAGTTGCTTCAAATCATTAACATCAAATATTTAAGTTAATTAGCCTTCTTCATCTTATCGGTGTTGACATAAAGCCATAACTGCAGTGCATTTGGAAGAATTCGACAAACTTATATTCAGGTATAAAGTCGATTTTCTTGTATATACACATTTAGCAGTCGGTATTGAGTTGTTTCAAATCATTAACATCAAATATTTAAGTTAATTAACTTTCTTCATCTTACTGAGTTTGACATAAAGCCATAACGGCAGTGCATTTGGAAGAATTCGACAATCTTATATTCAGGTATAAAGTCGATTTTCTTGTATATGCGCATTAAGCAGTCGATATTGAGTTGCTTCAAATCATTAACATCAAATATTTAAGTTAATTAGCCTTCTTCATCTTATCGATGTTGACATAAAGCCATAACGGCAGTGCATTTGGAAGAATTCGACAATCTTATATTCAGGTATAAAGTCGATTTTCTTGTATATGCGCATTAAGCAGTCGATATTGAGTTGCTTCAAATCATTAACATCAAATATTTAAGTTAATTAGCCTTCTTCATCTTATCGATGTTGACATAAAGCCATAACGGCAGTGCATTTGGAAGAATTCGACAATCTTATATTCAGGTATAAAGTCGATTTTCTTGTATATGCGCATTAAGCAGTCGATATTGAGTTGCTTCAAATCATTAACATCAAATATTTAAGTTAATTAGCTTTCTTCATCTTGCTGAGTTTGACATAAAGCCATAACGTAAGTGCATTTGAAAGAATTCGACAATCTTATATTCAGGTATTGTTTGCTGGAGTTAGTTTCTATGGATTTCGCGGGGTGTACTTACTTCGCCGTTAGTTATGTATCCTTTTTTTTTATTTAAATTAAAGATTGGCAATTTTTTCGGAACCACTAACTCAGCGCTTTTTGTATTATTTTTTGTTTTGCGGGCACAATTCAACTTTATAGTAATAATAATAAAAATAAATATTCAAATTTTTACACAGTTCTGATTAACTTTTATAAATATGTTCACTGTTATTTCACACCAGTAAATCTTATATTCAGGTATTGTTTGCTGGAGTTAGTTTCTATGGATTTCGCGGGGTATACTTACTTCGCCTTTAGTTATGTATCCTTTTTTTTTATTTAAATTAAAGATTGGCAATTTTTTCGGAACCACTAACTCAGCGCTTTTTGTATTATTTTTTGTTTTGCGGGCACAATTCAACTTTATAGTAATAAATATAAAAATAAATATTCAAATTTTTACACAGTTCTGATTAACTTTTATAAATGTGTTCACTGTTATTTCACACCAGCAAACGCGACCGGAACGGTTTTCCAAATTTAGTACCACAACTTTGAAGAGAATTCCAATAGTTGGCGAAACGTACAGATGTATCGGATGCGGGCATAGAAAACGAATTGTGATCCACCCCGATCTAACCAATCCTTTTTGATCGTCTGAGTGGTGAAAAAACGATTATGGTGTGTGTGTAGTGTGGTTTGTTTGTTGCGTGGGGTTGCGTGTATGATAATGTAGGTTGTGTGCTGACTGTTGTGTTGTGTGATGAGTGTGAGTTGTGTGATGAATGTTGCGTTGTGTGCTGAATGTGGTGCGGTGAATGTTGTGTTGTGTTGAGGGCGGGTGGTCATGAAGTC
>NW_024392723.1:0-652 GCF_016617805.1 Bactrocera tryoni
ACATACTAACATAAAAGAGTTTATTAAATTTACATATATGTACACTAGATATCTATTTTGAAGGTTGATACTCTTAAATAACAAAACCATTGTATATTCCAATATTTAATTTTAAGAAGCTGATGGCCTCAGTCGCTAATGCTGTAAAATTTTTGGAATGTTAAGGTGTAATTGTATTATCCTTTTCAATAAAATAATGATAATAATAATATTTATTAATGAAGCATTCTGCATATATACAGATATGTCCGAGTGAGCCGGTATCTATCTATCTATCTATATAATCTATATATCTATATAAATAAAAATGAATTGTTGTTCGTTAGTCTGATTAATACTCGAGAACGGCTGGGCCGATTGAGCTGACTTTGGTTTTAAAAAGTTTGTCGTAGTCCAGGGTAGGTCTAAACGGTGAGCAAATAAGGAAAAATTACGAGTAAGATAGAGTAAAACGACAATTCCACTTTCCCATATAAAAGTTGACCACTTACTTTCTGTCAAACATTTGACGGTATTTGTATTCTCAGTTCCACTCGAATTGAAGAACGCATTAAAACAAGACTTTTGAATCGACAACATAATATCAACTTTGCTCATAACTAATGTGTTGACATGTTTGATGGTGCCAACCTTACAGTGTTACCAACTCTCA
>NW_024392724.1:0-937 GCF_016617805.1 Bactrocera tryoni
TTAATGATTCAAAGCAACTCAATATCGACTGCTAACTGTGTATATACAAGAAAATCGACTTTATACCTGAATATAAGATTGTCGAATTCTTCCAACTGCACTGCCGTTATGGCTTTATGTCGACTTCAGAAAGATGAAGAAGGTTAATTAACTTAAAAACATATGTTAAATTAATGATTCAAAGCAACTCAATATCGACTGCTAAATGTATATATACAAGAAAATCGACTTTATACCTGAATATAAGATTGTCGAATTCTTCCAAATGCACTGCCGTTATGGTTTTATGTCAAGTTCAGTAAAATGAAGAAGGCTAATTAACATAAATATTTGATGTTAATGATTTGAAGCAACTCAATATCGATAGCTAAATGTGTATATAAAAGAAAATCGACTTTATACCTGAATATAAGATTGTCGAATTCTTCCAAATGCACTGCCGTTATGGCTTTATGTCAACTTCAGCAAGATGAAGAAAATAAATTAAAATAATGATTTAAAGCAACTCAATATCGACTACTAAATGTGTATATACAAGAAAATCGAATTTATGCCTGAATATAAGAATGTCGAATTCTTCCAAATGCACTGCCGTTATGGCTTTATGTCAACTTCAGTAAAATGAAGAAGGCTAATTAACTTAAATATTTGATGTTAATGATTTGAAGAAACTCAATATCGACTGCTAAATGTGTCTATACAAGAAAATCGACTTTATCACTAAATATAAGGTGGTCGAATTCTTCCAAATGCACTGCCGTCAGCGGCTTTATAACAACTTCAGTAAAATGAAGAAGGCTAATCAACTTAAATATTTGATGTTAATTGCTTTGAAGCAACCCAGTGTCGACTGTTAAATGTGTATATACAAGAAAATCGACTTTATACCTGGAATATAAGGTTGTCGAATTCTTCCAAATGCACTGCCGTTATGGCT
>NW_024392725.1:0-4095 GCF_016617805.1 Bactrocera tryoni
CAACAAATCCTCAAGACGCTAGCCGGCAGCACATGCGGAAAAGACAAAGAAAGTTGTTGGCAACATACCAACATACCTAAAATACCAAACTTGTTACGGTGTCAAGACACATATCTACCAAGTTTCATCGAGATATCTTAATTTTTACTCAAGTTAAAGCTTGCATGGAGGGAGAGACAGGCGCACAATCCACCGGATTTCAACTCGTCTCGTCATCCTAATCATTTATATATACAAGTATATAACCCTATATCTATCTCGATTAGTTTTATGTGATACGTACAACCGTTAGGTGAGCATTATACTCTGTAGCAACATGTTGGAAGAGTATAAAAAGGCAATTCAATATTTTTAAGCAACAATAACAATGAATTCTTGAAAAGTGAGGTCAATACCTAAGAAATTTTTCGTTCACTTAATACTGAATCAATGCAATTACTTACATAATCGTTCGCAATAAAATCTCGAACGCTTCTCGAAAGTGCACAAATTCTTCGACAACTGTTCATTAACAAATCATCTGTGAAAAATCATTGCAGCTCATTAAAGAGTAGTCAACGCGGAAATAAAGCCGAAATTGGTACATCAATCAGGCGATGAGGGTCCATCATGGGTGCTGACAGCAGCTCATAACGGCACATAAATTAAATTGAGCAATCAAATGACAATGATGACTTAATCAACTCAAGCCATGCGTGTCGCCAAACCGCAAACGGCAAATACACCAAGTCAACACACACCCACGAACTGATGTGGTCAAAATGTGAAGAAAAAACAGAAAAGAAAAAATAAAACTTTGCAAAAGTTTGGTGAATAGACAAACCGGAATAAAAGCAAACGAATAAATCTATCAAATGCCAATGACCTAAATATCGTACAATTATGTCGCGTAACTTTTCCCGCTCTTCATGTGTGTTTATGTGTTAGTATGAATGTGCTGAGAAAATAGTAGACGAAGGCGAGGCAGCAAGTTAAGATGCATTCAAGTAAATAATTTTCCGCACAAGCAACAACTCAACTCTAGTTGTTGTACATACATACGCTTATCTATGCACACTCACACAAACGAACATACATACATACATACATGCAATAATCACTCGTTCACCCACTCAACTACCTATTCAAGCAGTCACCATTTAGCCGCCCATTCATCGATCCGTCTGCACTCAGCTCTGCGCCGTGTGCCGGAGTAAAGGCACATTTCCGCTTCACTTTCATTTTGATGGGCGATTGACTGTCAGTGAAATCGAACGTTTTGTCATTGGCATCAAATGTTCCGGTCTGAAATGGTGAACTCCCAGCGAAACGCATGCACATATTGACGTTGGTGAAATTATGTATATCCGCCTATACGTTGCCTTCGTAGCTTTTCGTATAAATGTGGGTCACTCGATGTACCGTTATTGATGTGATTGTATGGCGAGCAAGCGAAATGAAGCGGAAATGGAAAATGAATGACACAAAATAGGCGCAAACGCATTTGCCGGCGCAGAAAAAAACACACAAAATAAATACGCAAAACAAAAACAATAACAAAAGAGATGAGTGTGCAAAGAGTAATACAACAAATACCAATGGTAAAGTGATACTGTCACCAAAATACTGCGCATCGTATTTAGTTCCAGGGACGAACAAAAAAAACACATTCGGACATTGAGTCGTGCGTGGCGTATGAGTGACATGGATATACGGAATACACATTTGGACGTCGATACGTCGCATACACTCATGCCCGTACTCGTACTCTTATGTATGTATATACATTAGGCTAGCTGTTATTTACCGAATCGATTTTTTTTAATAATATTAATAAAATTTCATAGGAAAAGGGAAAATGATTTGCGCACTTTTTAATTTGTATGTGTATTAAGAGCATGTTATCGATATCTAGAAAACTGAGGGACTAGTTCGCGTATATGGGCAAATCCTGCGTTACGAACGCCACATTCGTACGCGTTTTCGGATTGAAATATAACAATTTTTTGGTCTTTCAAAAGACATACCTTCAAGTCATACACAGTGTTTAGTGGGATTTGAGTGTACTTTCGAATGTCATCAAAATATTTTTTGTTACAGGTTTAAGCTGCGAAAAATTTGTTCTCAAAGTATTGTTACGCACGCTACAAAAAATGGAAGTAGCTTTGAAGGTTGAGGTATGTTTTCGTAATTTTTAGCAAATTTTGTATAATAAAGCACACCAAAGGAAATACCTTAAAGAAAGATGAATATAAGAGAATTCTAAAATAACTTACTTGCAGCCAAACAATTTTGTAGTTTTTTATCAATGGCCGTGAACCCAACGTTACGCACGCTAAATTTTTTCCAGTAGTATATAAATAAAAACAATTGTATTTATTTGAACAAAACAATTTATACTCTTTTTTAATAAGATTATTTAATTCATATTTTATGTTTATATGTTTTGCTGAATCTGCCGTTAGTGCTATTTCGAGCTCATTTTCATTAAGCAATGAAAAATAATGGTTGCTTTTTATTCCGGGAATGCTCTTAACGTTAGCCCATCTCTCCGAAAGAAATGCAGTTGTATTTTTTATATACATATGTACTGCTTACATATAAAATAGAAATACCATTTATATTAATTTTTGCCAATTTAAAAAAATCATGGGCGTTATTAAGAACAATATTCTGAGCTTTCACCATTTGCCAAATTTTTCTCTTCATGGCAGCTCCAATTCCGTCTACTGCACCCTTTCCGTGAGCAGTTGCAAAAAAATTCCCTTCAAAGTTGGTCAAATCTAATTTTCCTTTAAAAAACGGTATAATACTCAACATGAACTTGTTTTTAAATTGACTTGCACAGCCATCAGAAAATAAAAATAACTTCGAAATAGCGTTTTGTTCTTTAAGTTTCTTTACAATTAATTAAAGAAGGCAATAAACATCATATTTATTGTGTGACAGTTGATCGCTCGTAATAGCAAATGATCTTGTGCAATTGTGTAACCAAGCAACACAGCGAAAATGGTAAATGGTTTGAGCTTCTTCTTCCTCTTTCAAGTATTTTTCTGTAAGCATTCTAAGAATTTACTTTTTTTTGTTAATGTCTTTTGGTAACGCTAATTCCACTTTTTTTAAGGCCTTGTTAAGGGTATTTTTGCACTTATATGCACCATCCAACGATATTATTGGTTGCTCTTGTTGTTTTTAGTCCTTTATTTTCTTTCTATAAATTTGCATATGGTTTCGGTGATCAGCCTTTACTTTTTTTGATAATGAATCATCATTTTTAAGTTTTTCTTTAAGATTTTTTCTATAAATTTTCATTCTTTTCGCATTTTTTAAACGTTCTATTTATGTTAAGTTTTCACTGGATTGTATTTTTTTGCGATATTTCCGAATACGCTCTGCACCCGTTTTCATTTTTTCAACTGTTATTATTAAATATTATACTGTAAACAAACAATTTTCTGTGGTACCAATATGCCGATAATCTAAAGTGACACTGAAAGATAATTGCAAATGATTCAAACGAAACCAAAGGCGAGGCAACGTGAAATTTACCGTTTAAAAAAATAATCACTAATTGGTACGATTATAGTAGGCTAAGAATAGTAGGTGAAGAATAGATTTAAGAAGCGAAGTGATAAGAAAACAGAATAAAAATTGTAAAGGTTTCTATTGTAATTTTTGTGAGAACTCAAATCGTTACGCACGCCACAGAAATGAATATGCTGTAATTTTTTGGATTTTAATTGTAGAACAAAAAAATTTTTTTTCTTAAAAGCAGGATATTATTAAATTAAAGTTATAGATGATTTGTAAAAAAAAAAATTTCTACTCACAATGTATAAAAAGCCTGATTTTCCGTTACGCACGCTACAACTCATTTACCTGGCATTTCATACCAAATTTTAATGTTTCCAGAAAAGTAAACGAATTTTTTTTTTTACAAATGTTAAGGAGAATTGAGTGAATAACAATATGGCTTTCGATTGGACCATCAATGTTAATACTAAAGCAATGATGAACACGTAAAAAATTTCACTTTTTTTGTATAAGACCTAAAAAGACCTGAGGTAGGGTAGGATTTGGTAATAATTTTTATATTAATCATCATCGAAATAATTT
>NW_024392726.1:0-1754 GCF_016617805.1 Bactrocera tryoni
ATAGCAATAGCGACAGTGTATTTGGAAGAATTTAGCAATCCTAAATTAAGGTGTAGAATTGATTTTTTGGTACATACACATTATGCAATCGATATCAGGTTGCGTAAAAATATGAACTTTACATATTTCTGTTAAATAGCCGTTTTGATGTTATTGGAGTTGTCATGGATTTTGGATCAATTTCACAATGTTATATTAAGGTATAGAAGCGATTTTTTGGTACAAACACATTAAGCAATCGATACCAAGTTGCGTAAAAATATGAACTTTACATATTTATGCTAATTAGCCTTTTTGCTGTTATTGGAGTTGTCATAGAGTTGCCCTATAGCAATAGCGACAGT
The DNA here is from genome assembly GCF_016617805.1 of Bactrocera tryoni. Lineage (NCBI taxonomy): Eukaryota > Metazoa > Arthropoda > Insecta > Diptera > Tephritidae > Bactrocera > Bactrocera tryoni. The sequence continues at coordinate 345 of NW_024392726.1, forward strand.
GTATTTGGAACAATTTTACAATCTTAAATGAAGATGTAAAATTTATTTTTTGGTACATACATATTATGCAATCGATATCAAGATGCGTAAAAATATGAACTTTACATATTTCTGTTAATTAGCCGTTTTGCTGTTATTGGAGTTGTCATAGAGTCGCCCTATAGCAATAGCGACAGTGTATTTGGAACAATTTTACAATCTTAAATGAAGATGTAAAATTTATTTTTTGGTACATACATATTATGCAATCGATATCAAGATGCGTAAAAATATGAACTTTACATATTTATGCAAATTTGCCGTTTTGATGTTATTGGAGTTGTCATAGAGTTGTTCTAAAGCAATAGCGACAGTGTATTTGGAACAACTTTGCAATCTTAAATTAAGGTGTAAAATTTATTTTTTGGTACATACATATTATGCAATCGATATCAAGATGCGTAAAAATATGAACTTTACATATTTATGCAAATTAGCCGTTTTGATGTTATTGGAGTTGTCATAGAGTTGTCCTATAGCAATAGCGACAGTGTATTTGGAACAACTTTGCAATCTTAAATTAAGGTGTAGAATCGATTTTTTGATACATACACATTAAGCAATCGATATCAAGTTGCGTAAAAATATGAACTTTACATATTTATGCTAATTACCCTTTTTGAAGTTATTGGAGTTGTCATAGAGTTGCCCTATAGCAATAGCGACTGTGTTTTGGAACAATTTTACAATCTTAAATGAAGATGTAAAATTTATTTTTTGGTACATACATATTATGCAATCGATATCAAGATGCGTAAAAATATGAACTTTACATATTTATGCAAATTAGCCGTTTTGATGTTATTGGAGTTGTCATAGAGTTGTCCTATAGCAATAGCGACAGTGTATTTGGAACAACTTTGCAATCTTAAATTAAGGTGTAGAATCGATTTTTTGATACATACACATTAAGCAATCGATATCAAGTTGCGTAAAAATATGAACTTTACATATTTATGCTAATTACCCTTTTTGAAGTTATTGGAGTTGTCATAGAGTTGCCCTATAGCAATAGCGACAGTGTATTTGGAACAATTTTACAATCTTAAATTAAGATGTAAAATTGATTTTTTGGTACATACATATTATGCAATCGATATCAAGATGCGTAAAAATATGAAATTTACATATTTATGCAAATTAGCCGTTTTGATGTTATTGGAGTTGTCATAGAGTTGTTCTATAGCAATAGCGACAGTGTATTTGGAACAATTTTACAATCTTAAATTAAGATGTAAAATTGATTTTTTGGTACATACATATTATGCAATCGATATCAAGATGCGTAAAAATATGAAATTTACATATTTATGCAAATTAGCCGTTTTGATGTTATTGGAGTTGTCATAGAGTTGTTCTATAGCAATAGCG
>NW_024392727.1:0-1297 GCF_016617805.1 Bactrocera tryoni
CAAATTTCGTGAATATTTGTATGTATCTTTCCAAATGCAAAAGATTTCCATACCGGAACTTTTTCCGATCGTTCAGTTTGTATGGCAGCTATATGCTATAGTTAACCGATCTAAACAATTTCTTCGGAGATTACATTGTTGCTTTAGAAAATAATTTATAGCAAATTTCGTGAATATATCCTGTCAATTGCAAAAGTTTTCCATACAAGAAATTTTTTCCGATCGTTCAGTTTGTATGGCAGCTATATGCTATAGTTAACCGATCTAAACAATTTCTTCGGAGATTACATTGTTGCTTTAAAAAATAATTTGTACTAAATTTCGTGAATATATCTTGTCAAATGCAAAAGTTTTTCATACAAGAACTTTTTTCCGATCGTTCAGTTTGTATGGCAGCTATATGCTATAGTTAACCGATCTAAACAATTTCTTCGGAGATTACATTGTTGCTTTAGAAAATAATTTATAGCAAATTTCGTGAATATATCTTGTCAAATGCAAAAGTTTTTCATACAAGAACTTTTTTCCGATCGTTCAGTTTGTATGGCAGCTATATGCTATAGTTAACCGATCTAAACAATTTCTTCGGAGATTACATTGTTGCTTTAGAAAATAATTTATAGCAAATTTCGTGAATATATCCTGTCAATTGCAAAAGATTGCAGTGTGGCTTCAGAAAATAGTCTATAACAAATTTCGTGAATATATGTATGTATCTTTCCAAATGCAAAAGTTTTCCATACAGGAACTTTTTCCGATCGTTCAGTTTGTATGGCAGCTATATGCTATAGTTAACCGATCTAAACAATTTCTTCGGAGATTACATTGTTGCCTTAGAAAATAATATATACCAAATTTCGTGAATATATCTTGTCAAATGTGAAAGTTTTCCATACAAGAACTTGATTCCGATCGTTCAGTTTGTATGGCAGCTATATGCTATAGTTAACCGATCTAAACAATTTCTTCGGATATTACATTGTTGCTTTAGAAAATAATTTATAGCAAATTTCGTGAATATATCCTGTCAATTGCAAAAGATTACAGTGTGGCTTCAGAAAATAATCTATAACAAATTTCGTGAATATATGTATCTTTCCAAATGCAAAAGTTTTCCATACAGGAACTTTTTCCGATCGTTCAGTTTGTATGGCAGCTATATGCTATAGTTAACCGATCTAAACAATTTCTTCGGATATTACTTTGTTGCTTTAGATAATAATCTGTACCAAATTTCGTGAATATATCTTGTCAAATGCAAAAGTTTTCCATACAAGAAATTTTTTCCGATCGTTCA
>NW_024392728.1:0-3212 GCF_016617805.1 Bactrocera tryoni
TTTCAGCAGCTTATCGCAGGCGATGATTCAGTCCAGAAAGTTTTTTTGGGTCACATCATGCGGCACCCAAACATCAAGCTTTTTTGTGTATCCAGCCTTCTGCAGATGGTTTAAAATGGTTTGGTGACTAACTCCCATTTTCTGGGGCTGTCACGAGATGCCACATGCCGGTCTAACTCGATGTTTTCAATGATTTGATAGGTATTCGTCGTCACAGGTCTTCCGCCGGCTGGCTTATCCCCGTCCGTTTTCACCCGCTCTGAATCGTCGAAACCATTCCTCCGCGGTACGAGGTGATAGAGTATCATCCCCCAAAACAACATTAATCTCACGGAACATTTCTCTAGCGGATTTGCCTTTAACGAAGGAAAACCTTAAAATAGCGCGAATTTCGGCGTTAGTGAACTCCATGTTTACACGTCTATAACTGTAGAACGCAATATCCAAACTTATCATGCATAGCGTCATTTTGTAGGTTATGTCAAGACCTTTCAAAGATGTACTACTGTGCCCAAAAAATAAGACATTGTATTTATTTTGTAAATTCTTTATTTATTCTTCCAAATCAATTTCATCCCCTTCAAAGTAATCCCCTACCGATGCAATGCACTTATGCCATCGGGTTTTCTAATCTTCGAAACACTGGTTGTAGTAACTTTCCGGGATGGCCTTCAGTTCCGTCTTCGCTGCGGCTTGAATCTCCTCTATCGTATAAAAACGGTATCCCCGGAGTGGCCTTTTGAGCTTGGTGAACAGCCAGAAGTCGCACATCGCCAGATCAGGTAAATACTGTGGTTGCGGTACGTTATGGGTTGAGTTTTTGGTGAAATGATCACGAATTACGAGGGCAGTATGGGATGGTGTATTATCGTGGTGTAAAAACAAAGAATTGTCTTTCCACAATTCCGGCCTTTTTAGGCAGACAGCGTTACGCAAACGACGCATAACGTTCAAATAGTATTCCTTGTTGACTGTTTGACCGGTTGGAAGGAATTCACAATGCACAACACCACGATAATCAAAGAAAACAGTCAACATGACCTTGATTTTTGAGCGACTTTGGCGCGATTTTTTTGGTCTCTGCTCTCTTTTGGCACGATATTCGCTCGATTGATCGGTTGTTTCGGGGTCGTAAGCATAGATCCAAGTCTCATTGCCAGTTATAATGCGTTTTATGACACCCTGGTAGTCGGAAAGCATCTTTCACACACTTCAACGCGACGCCTTTTTTCCAAAAAATTCAATGTTTTCGGCACCAGTCGAGATTTGACGCGCTTGAGGCCCAAAACATCCTTCAAAACGGTATTGGCTGAGCCTTTCGATATGCCAACTTCATCAGCAAGGTCTCTAATTGTTAATCGATGGTTTTTCAACACCAAATCTTTGATTTGTGGAACGTGAGCTTCATCGGTTGAGGTTGATGGTCGCCCTGGACGCTCTTCGCCTTCGACACGTTCACGGCCGGCTTGGAACTCACTATACCACTTGTAAAGATTTTTTTAGGCATAGCCTCATCACCAAAGGCTTTCTGCACCATCCTTAACGAATCCGCAGCAGAAAATTGATTCCGTAAACTAAATTTAATGCAAATTCTTTGCTCAACAAATTTCGACATTGCAAAAAACGAAAAACTCACTTTTAGCAGCTTGCAAAACGACACGTATCTCAAACACTAATGAATATTTGGACATGAAATTTGACATAAATGTGACTGACAGTACGACGGAGCGACTGGTCAGTTGTCTCCGAGCACCTGGAGAGTCAGAACAAACATTTTCAAACGACGTGTTTTTGTGAGTGGTGTAGGCTCGGTAAATCGGCCACGTAGACGTATGATATGACTAAGCATGCTTACCCAGATGTCGCTTTAGCAAAAAGTGGTACGTTTCGGTGGCACCACGTCTTTTTGGAGGCCCGGGAAGAGGTCACTGATGAAGACTGAAAGAATGAACAAATCCAAAGTGAACACGCTGCTCATTGTCTTTTTTGACATCAAAGGCATCCTCCATCATGAATTTGTGCCTCCTGGACAAACCGTCAACACCAAGATTTAGGTAAAAGTCCTCAATAGACTCAAACGAAGGGTCAATCGGGTCCGGCAAGACATTTCAGCCGATTCGAAGTTGCGCCAAGACAACGACCCGGTTCACACCACCTTTCTTGTGAACAGCTACCTAACCAAGGCCGACATCCTAACACTTTCGCAGCCGCGCTACAGCTCAGATATGACGCCCGGATTTTTTTACATTATTTTTACGCTGTATGTTTTGTGCAATTGGGAACTTATTAAGAAGATCAATTCGCTTTTTTATACGCAATCTTGCTTGTTTTTGTTTACCAAAGAACAAGGAGTATTGCCAAATAATTTCCAATGTGGACTTTAGAATATGTGTGTGCACAATTTTTGTTTAACAGTGATTTGTTTTTTGTTTTGTACTTATGTATGAATGTTCATATTGATGATGTTAGCATTACGAAAATAGCGCAAAAATGAAATGAGGGATGTGCAGGTATGTTCTTTATGCACTTATGTACCCTGCCAGCCACGAGCGGTTAAAAAACCAGTGAAACAGTGGGTAGTAAAGTGGTTAAAAATGTGGTTAGATTGCCATAGGCCGCGTGAAGATTCCGTGATTCCCCTTACACGCACGTATACATGGGATCATACATCTCTGTTGCCCTTATTCAGCAGTGTCATATAAAAAAGAATATCTGTCCTGCTCTAATATCCCCAATCGACGACAGATACAGGGTTGCACTTTTTGATTCCTACTTTTAAAACTTCAAACAAAACTTTTTAATTTTAAAAATTTTTATTTTATTTTATTTCTTACATATTTACATAAAATTTATTTTAATTTATATAAATAAAAATATATTTAATTTAAAAAAATAATTAATATCTGAAAAAAGATTTATTAAAGAAAAACATTATTGATACCTGAACATAAAAGTCTGGCTAAATGAGTCTCAGACCCCCCTCACTATATTACACTTCCACACCACACACATTACATTCACCACATCATCATTCCACACCACGTCTTCATTTCACACCACATCACACGCACACAATACCAACATCACGAATTTAACACACATGAGGACACCACACAAAAAAGAACAAAAGGGACCGACGGACAACGCACTAGTCACTCTTTGGTTTTCGATACGACACACCGCAGACGTGCTCCGTGCTCCAGCCTTTAATT
>NW_024392729.1:0-2296 GCF_016617805.1 Bactrocera tryoni
TTTTTACATCGATCTCGCTCCGAGCAAAGGTCCGTCGCAGCTTCATTTTTATCTTTTAATTACTACCTTTGTACGTTAATCTATTCGGCATCCGAAATATATTTCGCGGTAATAGAAACCCAAAATCGAGTGTCTATTTTATTAAACATTTGCCGGTTAGATAAAGTGTTGAGTGCCGAGGTAAGTGGTGACAGAAAGGTGCAGAATAATGGAGTATCGCAAAGTATTTAGGAGTATTCTTGACTCCCTCATAAGCTTTAAAAATTCTGTCTACGCTCTTCCTCCAGGAGTTAAATTCACCTGGTCGTCCTAAAAATTCCCTAAGGCATTTAACCATGTCCGGAATTTTATCTAGTTCGTTTATGTTATTCGCGTTCAGTGTCAGACTGTGGTCGGGTTCGGTAAAGTCAGTATTATTCTGAGTACTCATTCGTTCGAGTACTTCTCGAACTATTGTCGTTATGGAAGTTGGGTTAGGTGTGGGAGGGTTTAAAGGATGGTTGGAAGGATTTGTAGGATGGCTTTTTTTTTCCTTTTTTGTGTCGGATAATTAATTTCTTTCAATTCAAGTTTCGTATTCTTTATAATAATAAAATTCTTTATAATTTCTTTTTTTTTGTGTCGAATAATTATTTTCTTTCAATTCAAATCCGTATTCTTTATAATAATAATATTCCAATAGTCTTAAAATATAATATTTTATAAATTTTACATTAGGTGTTTCCACCCTTCCATAGGATGTTATGATGCGCTCCGGGGTTGTCCCTTTTCTTTACCAGTACTGAGGTCCCTCGGCGTTTAAAAATCCCACGTTGTGCGTTGTAGCCGCTCGTTAGCACAGTATTTATTGTATTTTCTGTATTTACACACTTTTTTTTTTTGTTTTTAACTCACGGAGCCTTACTTTTTTATTTTCAGGCTTTTCTTTTTTATTCACAATCACTACCGTTCGCCACTCGCGAAGCCTTACTTTTTGGTTTTCAGGCAATTACTACTTACGCGCACTGGTCCCTGCTCGGGCGCCAGTAAAAAAACGTTTAGTTATTTTTACTAAAAAAATGTTTTCTGGGAGCTATGCTCCTTTATTGAATTTCACTTAAGAACTAAAATTTACCATTAATTATACTTAACTCTAGACCTATGTTTGCCGCTGCAACGGGTACGGAGTTTGCTCACACTGCGCTTCCCACAGGTTGGCACTTCGCTGACGCAGCGCTTCCCACAGGTTGCCACTACACGTGTCGCACTCTCAGCGATTTAGTGGTGTCATAGTATATTACTTCGTATCAAATGATATTAATACATCATATGATACTTTTTAAATGTATGGGATGCTAACTTGTATATTGACAACCCATGGCACATGACCGAGTATTCCCAGGATGCGATGACATACGAATGAAATTATGGATCGCGGGCAATCAGCAAGCGATCGTCACGATGTCAGAGGACAACTTTTCAAACAACAGTTGCGATGTTTTGTAAACTTTATTTTAATGCAACGTATATGTGGTGCTGTTAGATGCTGGATGACTCTGTTGAGTGGCAAAAGAGAGGTTTGCCGCACGCACATATTCTTCTTTGGATGGTGAATGGTGGTTACACCAAATCAAATTGATGATATCATTTCTGCGGAAATTCCTCATCCAGAGATAGAAGCAGAATTATACGAAACCAATATGGTTCATGTGCCTTACGGACATCACAATACCACTTCGGATTGTATGTCTGACAATAAATGTACGAAACACTATCCAGGTGCTTTTCTTTCGGAAACACAAACTAGAAATGATGGATATCCAATGTATCAGCGTCGCTCACCAGATGACAATGGCAGAACAATTAGCATTCAATTTAGAGGCGTAAATATCGAAGTTAACAACACTTCGAAGTCGACAACATATGGATCGTACCATATTCGCCACTGTTGTCTAATTCACATTCAAAAGTCATGTTAATGTTGCGTATTGCAGTTTGGTGTAATCGATAAAATACGTGTGTAAATACGTCACCAAAGGAAGCAACATGGCGGTTACTGATCTTGAACGATACGGTCGATACGTGAACTGCAATAAAGCGCTTTGTATGATATTTAATTTTGCAATTCATGAACGTTTTCCGACTATTGTGCGTCTCGCAGTTAATTTGGAGAATGACCAAATAGTCTATTTCAACACAGAGAATACAGTACAGACCGAGAAAACACCCCCAGCAACAAAATTAACATTTACGAGTTTTTTCTCAACTTTCGTCAGTGAACCGTTTGCGAGAACTTGCTCTGTTCGGAAATATCTTG
>NW_024392730.1:0-787 GCF_016617805.1 Bactrocera tryoni
GCTTTATGCCAACTTCAGTAAGCATTTGAAGCCAGGTTAATTAACTTCATTATGTAAAGCTAATGATTTGAGGCAACTCTGATATGGATTTCTAGGCGTGTACATGCAAGAAAATCGGTTTTATACCTAAATGTAAAATTGTGAAATTTTTCCAAATGCACTGCGGTTTTGGCTTTATGCCAACTTCAGTAAGATAAGATGAAGAAGATTAATAAAATTTAATATGTTAAGCTAACGATTTGAGGTAACTTGATATGGACTTCTAAATGTGTACATGCAAGAAAATCGGTTTTATACCTAAATGTAAAATTCTGGAATTTTCCAAATGCACTGCTGTTTTGGCTTTATGCCAGATTCAGTAAGATGAAGAAGGTTAATTAACTTTAATATATGAAGCTAATGATTTAAAGCAACTTGATATGCATTTCTAAATGTGTACATGCAAGAAAATCGGTTTTATACCTAAATGTAAATTTCTGGAATTTTCCAAATGCACTGCCATTTTGGCTTTATGCCAACTTCAGTAAGATGAAGAAGGTTAATTAACTTTAATATGTGAAACTAATGATTTAAAGCAACTCGATATGTATTTCTAAATGTCTATATGCAAGAAAATCGGTTTTATACCTAATTGTAAAATTCTGGAATTTTCCAAATGCACTGCCGTTTTGGCTTTATGCCAACTTCAGTAAGATGAAGAAGGTTAATTAACTTTAATATGTGAAGCTAATGATTTGAAGCAACTTGATATGGATTTCTAAATGTGTACATGCAAGAAAATCGGTTT
>NW_024392731.1:0-526 GCF_016617805.1 Bactrocera tryoni
TTATGGCTTTATGTCAACTTCAGTAAGACGAAGAAGGTTAATTAACTTAAATATGTGAAGATTAAAATTTAAAGCAATTCAATATCGGTTGCTAAATGTGTATATACAAGAAAATCGACTTTATACCTAAATATAAGATTGTGGAATTCTTCCAAATGCACTGCCGTTATGGCTTTGTGTCACTTTCAGTAAGACGAAGAAGGTTAATTAACTTAAATGTGTGAAGATTAAAATTTAAAGCAAGTCAATATTGATTGGTTAATGTGTATATACACGAAAATCGACTTTATACCTAAATAAAAGAATGTGGAATTCTTCCAAATGCACTGCCGTTATGGCTTTATGTCAACTTCAGTAAGACGAAGAAGGTTAATTAACTTAAATATGAGAAATTAAAATTTAAAGCAATTCAATATCGGTTGCAATGTGTATATACAAGAAAATCGACTTTATACCTAATTATAAGATTGTGGAATTCTCCCAAACGCACTGCCGTTATGGCTTAATGTCACCTACAGTAAGATGA
>NW_024392732.1:0-1895 GCF_016617805.1 Bactrocera tryoni
TGTAAAAGAAATTAAATTAAAAAACTTAAAAAAATATAATTTTTTCATCGCATGCCAGTCTCTTATATTTCGAGCTCATTTTGTAAAGCTCACTATTTTTTAATTGATTTATCAATTGCTGAATTTGTTTTGTTTCTAATTTTTAATACTTTTGATTAATAACATGTCTTCAACTTATTTCCAAATAAAAAATTTCTATACCGCTATAAAGTGTAGTCAAATATGCACAATACTTGAAAATTTTTAGTGGTAAGGTTTGCGTGGTCACGGGTGTAGATACTTCCGCATTAAACAAGAGGATGGATATTTAAACTTCTAACTGATAGATGCGGTTGTTTCACAGGATAGCGTGTTCGGGCCAATGCCTAATTTGCTTTTTACCAATGACCTCCCATCTGACTCAAGTTATATAACAATGAGATTTGCGGATGGCACAGCTTTGTTAGCAGCTGGAGAGTCAACTTCAGTATCTACTCGACGAGTGCAGACAGTAGTCAACGCAATTACTAGGTGGGCATCTAAGTGTCGCATCAAATTAAACGACACCAAGTCAATTCATTCCACTTTATCTCGAAAAAGTCGACATATCGTCCGATTTATATAAATAGTATTCCTATACCATTTCATAACAGTGCTAAGTACCTAGTTATCACCTTATATGCTAAGCTATGCTGGAAAGAGATGTCAAAAAAAGAGTGAGCTTGATACTTTACCAAGTTGGCAGGAAATCCACTCTATCAATTCAAAACAAACTGTTGGTATACAATCAAGTTTTTTAGCCAGTTTGGGCCTACGGAACTCAACTACGGGGTTGCTCAAGTCAAAGCTGTATTGTCAGCATTCAGCGCTTTCAAAGTAAGGTACTAAGGACTTTAGTTAATGCTCCTTAGTACGTTAGATCTGCTGACCTGTGTACTGGGTGTGAATTCTGTGGTAAATGAAATCTCCAAAATTGCAAAATCTCACGAACTGAGGCTTAGACAGCACCTTAATGAGGAAGCCTCCAGACTCATCGAAATTGCTGGAAGAGAAGCCGGTTGAAACGAAAGAAACCTTCCGACCTAGTAAGACAACAGTAGCAGCAAATGTTTATCTTAACATTTAGCTTTTAAGTATTTCTCCTAATTAATAAGAATAGAATTGTTTGTTAGTATTTTTTTAAATACTAGGTACAATTGTAAAGTAATAAAAAAAAATTGATGCCCAGGACTCAAGTATTGTGCCCGACAGGAACTTTTCAGAATACATAAATTTTGTGCAGCTCTATAAAATATAAGTGTTCGTTGTGGCTGCTTTTGGTTGAGAAATCGAAAAATATCATAACGTAGACTTTCTTTATCTAGTTTTCGAATTCTCATTTATTATAGTCTGTATAAGTTCAATAGATTCCAGACTTGAAGGGTTTTTAATTTTACTATTACGGGTCTAATGTTTCTTGGTCGTTTTTAATTTTACTATTACGGGTCTAATGTTTCTTGGTCGTAACAGTTATTTTCAACCGCAAAGTATTTAGTTCGATAATCATTTTATTTAAAACAAGATATGTAATACTCGTAATTAATGAATGTTTTGTGTGTAAAAAATAAGGCGTAAAACATATTAGGGGTATTTTCTTGCTCTTGCAAAACCCTTGCACGGTGCACGAATTGCAGAATTTTCCACTTGGTGCAACGGCACAACAACAAGCACACGCAGACCAAAACCCATGTTTATTTTCGTGCAATGACACGTAAAAATATAATTGCAACCCTGTGCTAGCTGTAATTTTACCTAAAAACATGTTATGCCGTTAAATTGTTGAGGAAGGTAAGTTTAAAATAGGTTTTATAATTCCTATTTATATTATAAAGATTTGTTACAGCATTTTGTTAAGAATGAATGCAGAATGTGCGCCA
>NW_024392733.1:0-1265 GCF_016617805.1 Bactrocera tryoni
CTTCACTGGGGTGTTTTTACGTGGCGGGTCGAAACCAGCGTACAACCCTTGTAGATGTTTCGCCTGATAAGGTGCACCTGATAAGGTGCATGCATCAGCTTCTTTGTAAAATATGGTCGGACGAAAGCATGCCCAACGATTGGAATTTAAGTGTGCTATGCCCAATCCATAAAAAAGGAGACCCCACAATCTGCGCCAACTACCGTGGGATTAGCCTCCTCAACATCGCATATAAGGTTCTATCGAGCGTATTGTGTGAAAGATTAAAGCCCACCGTCAACAAACTGATTGGACCTTATCAGTGTGGCTTTAGACCTGGAAAATCAACAACCGACCAGATATTCACCATGCGCCAAATCTTGGAAAAGACCCGTGAAAGAAGAATAGACACACACCACCTCTTCGTCGATTTCAAAGCTGCTTTCGACAGCACGAAAAGGAGCTGCCTTTATGCCGCGATGTCTGAATTTGGTATCCCCGCAAAACTAATACGGCTGTGTAAACTGACGTTGAACAACACGAAAAGCTCCGTCAGGATCGGGAAGGACCTCTCAGAGCCGTTCGATACCAAACGAGGTTTCAGACAAGGCGTCTCCCTATCGTGCGACTTTTTCAACCTGCTTCTGAAGAAAATAGTTCGAGCTGCAGATCTAAATAGAGAAGGTAGCATCTTCTATAAGAGTGTACAGCTGCTGGCGTATGCCGATGATATTGATATCAACAGGTGCTACTTCGAACTGAGTAGGCAATTGAAAAGTAAAGTCCTCTCTCGACGAACAAAAACTAAACTCTATAAGTCCCTCATAATTCCCGTCCTGCTATATGGTGCAGAGGCGTGGGCGATGACAGCAACCGATGAGTCGACGTTGCGAGTTTTCGAGGGAAAAGTTCTGCGAAAGATTTATGGTCCTTTGCGCATTGGCCACGGCGAATATCGCATTCGATGGAACGATGAGCTGTACGAGATATACGACGACTTCGGCATAGTTCAGCGAATTAAAAGACAGCGGCTACGCTGGCTAGGTCATGTTGTCCGGATGGACGAAAACACTCCAGCTCTGAAAGTATTCGATGCAGTACCCGCCGGGGTAAGCAGAGGAAGAGGAAGACCTCCACTCCGTTGGAAGGACCAAGTGGAAAAGGACCTGGTTTCGCTTGGAATATCCAATTGGCGCCACGTAGCGAAAAGAAGAAACGACTGGCGCGCTGTTGTTAACTCGGCTATAATCGCGTAAGCGGTGTCTACGCCAATTAAGAAGAAGAAG
>NW_024392734.1:0-2382 GCF_016617805.1 Bactrocera tryoni
TGAAGTTACGTATTGCTCAACAGTAAGGCTGTTAAAGCTTACATTAACATTATATTGTGGCAAATTTATTGAAAATTATCTCAGGTGCTTTGTGTATCAAATAAAATTATTAATAATAATAAAAATTATTTAATAAAAAATATTTTTTTAGTATATTTGATGATTTGATGTATTACCATGGTGCAGAAACCAAGAATTGTCGGCCCATAATTCCGGCGCCTTTTTATAAATATCTTCGCGCAAACGATACATAATACTCAAATAGTATTGCTTGTTGACTGTTTAGCCGGTTGGAAAGAATTCTGAGTGCAGCACATCTCAATGATCGAAGAAAACTGTCAACATAGCCTTGATTATTGACCTGCTTCGGCGATTTTTTTTCGGCTTCGGCTCTCCTTCGGCCGATTCATCATCTGTTTCTGGGTCGTAAGCATAGATCCAAGACTACGTCAGTAGTAATACGTTGCTTGACACCCTGGTGGTCGGAAAGCATTGTTTCACAGACATTAACACGACGCTGTGTTTCGAAAAGATTTAGTGATTTTGGACCTGATCCTTCCGATATTCCAGAAAGATCTCTGACTCTTAATCGTCGATTCTTAAACATCAATTCTTTTATTTTGTTGACAAGTTAATCGTCAGTTGATGTTGATGGCTGTCGAGGTGAATGGGTTCTCGACCCGTTTTCAATGGGTTTCATTCTAACAGCTTGGTTGCAAAGTTCGTAGGCTGATACATAAATGGTACTACTAATATTAAATGCATATGATTTTTTGTCTGTACCTGCCTAGTATAAATTTGACAGCTGTCGAACTATTAGTTTATGAGATATAGCATTTTGGGTGAATCAATTTGTATTAGTTTAAGATTAACATTGCTTTTTGGGGAAAAAATACTTTTGAACTTGGTTTGGATCGATCAACCTTATTTCGACTCTGCACCATTAATAAAGTCCACCGTTGAAAAGTGGTTTGTTAAGTGTGAACGGGACAAAATGAGCACCAAGGACGATAAAGGCGGTGTACGTCCTAAAGAGAGTGTTATCGACGAAAACTTTAAAGGTTGAAAAGTGGCAAAATAATTTCGGATGCCCGTAAAATGAAGTTCTTTGAAAGAGTTGAGACTTTGAAGATATCAAAAGAACGTATTGCATATACATATTGTGAAGAAATATTTGGGTTTGTGAAAGCTCTGTGCAAAGTGGGTGCCTCATAAGCTCACAATCCAACAAAAACCACAACTAATTGTTAATTCTGAGGAGTATTTGAAGCTCCTTAAACGCAATAAACCCGAGTTTTGCGTCGATAAGTGACAATGTACTTGTATGAAAACTTGCCTCCAACATTTCACTCCAAAGTCCAATTGACCGTCAGCCGAGTAGATTGTGCATAGTAAACCAACCCTAAAGCGTGGAAACAAGCAAAATTTGGCTGACAAGACAATGGCATAAGTATTTTGGAATGAATGTGATATAGTACCCATCAACTAACTTCAAAATGGAAAAACAATTAACAGCGTCTATTACGAGGGCTGCTATATATATTCTGGCCTAGGGCAACACTAAGTATTGCCAGGTGCAATCTGACATTTCCATTGGGAAGTTTGACATTTTTAGCATAACATCACTCAGAACGTTTTGTCATTTAATCGTGAATTGTTTTATTTACAGGGAATTCAAAAATTCATCTCGGCCAAAAAATGGAATTAACTCGTGAACATTTTCGTGCGATCATTTTTCACAACTTTCGACGTGGATTATCACGACAAGAGTGCATCGATGAACTAAAATCTTTGTATGGCTATGAAGCACCATCCTATAACACTGTGAAAAACTGGTACAACGAATTCAATCGTGGCCGACGCTCGCTCAAAGACGAATTCCGTGAAGGTCGTCCAAAAACAGCCGTTGTGCCAGAAAGCATCGATGCCGTACGTGAACTGATAATGCAAGACCGTCATGTAACATACCTTCAGATAGAGGCATGCCTATGCATTTCTCCCACCAGCATACATTCGATATTGCATGAACACCTGGCCGTAAAAAGGTTTGTTCTCGTTAGATCCCGCACAATTTGACAATCGTTCAAAAAAAGGCTCGTGTGGATTGGTGTAAAGAAAAGCTGAAAAAATACGATCGCGGTGCTTCAAAAGACGTTTATAAGATCGTCACAGGTGACGAATCATGGATCTATGCGTATGAGCCCGAAACAAAACAGCAATCGACAAAAAAAAAAAATAAAAAAAAATAAAAAAAAAAACAAAAAAAATAAAAAAAACATTTTCGTTGATAAATATGCCTATTTACATTATTAGGCCAGAAATATATATAGCAACCTACGTACATTGCGTAATTAACTATTTACTGCTCTTAGACCCATGAGA
>NW_024392735.1:0-4151 GCF_016617805.1 Bactrocera tryoni
AACATTTATTAACTCTGCGACAACTCTTGTTAGGTCATGGATGGCATGTATCACTTCCCGGTGCTCACGACGCACATTGGGATTTCCGTGGCTGAAATTCAAAAATGGAATGTTGTCTGATTTAAATGAAAATTTCACAGTTTGTTACCAACTATCTATAAATTATTTTCCCAAAGTATTAGGATTCTATCTGCATTAGTTTTTTGTCCAGAACTGCCCAAAGTTGGTGAATGTGGAGAACATCAAAATTAGCAAAAAATGTATTAAAAAGTCAAATCATTGATACAATAAAACAACTATTGAAATTCAACTTTATTATTATTTTTCATTTATAATATGTTTCAAAGAAAAAATTTTCATCAAAATCCATTGAAAAAAATAATGCATAAAAATATTGTGGAACAACATAATTTGGACGTCAAAATTTCAATGTTCTTCAAATTCAAAGTGGTGCATCTTTTTAGCGCTGTCTACCGCTGTCGACATACATACACCGAATTAAAGCCTGAAGTCTCAGCTAAACGATAAAAAAAAAATCAGCTGCCCCAAATTGCCCCCCTTGAAAAAAACAATGAGATACTCTAAAATGGCAAGTTACCGCCCAAAAGTATGCAATATATATATAACAAGGATTACAGGAACTATAGGATATATCATTCCAGAAGAATTGGACGCATATCCACTAACGAAGATGTGATGCATCACTTATTAATGTCTTCGGATCCGTACATAAACATTTTTCGTACTAAAATAAAATTAAAAAAATTAGAATGTCACGAAGATGTAAAAAAGTTGCTAAAAGAGACTTGATAAAAGAGAATTTAGTTTGTATGGGAGGTGGTTTCAAGTCATAAGTTTCACCTTATATAGGAGGTGGGCGTAAAAAAGGGGGCGTGATTTTGATTTTTTCATTTTTTTCTTGATTGGAATCCAAAACAATGATGTACCAAATGTCATTGTCCTGCGACAACTCCTTATATTTTTAGGCGCAGTATGCACTAGCAGAAACCTATGTGCGACGCTGTTCCTCTTCACGATGTTGCCTTGCCCGCGTACGTAGTTGGCTCTTCCAAACACCCATTGTCTGTAAATCAAAATCATTTAACAAATGTAGAAAATATTAGACGAATTACCTCTTTCCACTTAGCTGCAGTACGAGATGGCCCTCTGCACGCATTTAACTGCTCCGCCAGCTGCCGCCACAAATCCTGCATTTGTCGAGGCAATTTTGGCGTATTTTTTCCTCTACCGATTTCCGGATGCGCCCGGCAAAATGAAACGTAAGTTTCTAATTGTTCGTGCGTAGTACGTTGGTTTTTTGTTTTCCTATAAATTGAATTAAATATTAAACCATTTATTTCTTTAAAATTAACAATTAATAATAATGAATACTTACGTTGTTGAAGAATCCATTTCGCACTAAACAGCTGATTTCTGTTTACATTATATTGTTCACCACAGTATGGTGAAAAGCGATTCGCACTGAAGCTTTAAGTTTTATCAATATTTGCACAGAATAACAAAAAGCTTTTGGCTTGATAAAAATCTTGATAAATAAACAATATTTTGATAATTTGTTAAGTGCACAGAATCGGTCTGTTAGTGTTTTTGTAGGAGCCATTTTTATTTTTGCTACTAACAAGTATATAGATTTGTATCTGAGAAGTGTCGTTCAGATTGTTTTTTGAATTGAGACCATTTTTCTATGCGAATAGGTGTCACATGTTTGCCCCAGTCGGTCTCGTCTAGCAATAATTCTTCATAATTTTCTCTTGTATCGTTACGTTTGTATTTTTAATATTTTTAACACTTCAGTTGCCAAAAGAAATTAAAATTTTGTGTTCTCTGTCAATTCGTGGAATACTCTAATGGCTAAATGTGGTGCACAATTAATGCCAAAGGTAACTGTTTTTAATTTGACGTAGTGCACTAGTGGAGGATCTTTGGAAATTAGTTCGGTGAAAATCTTAATTTTGGTACTCTTTATTTACGACTATTTGCCAGTACATTTTCCAATGTCCCCATTCAATCTGTATTTGAATACATGTACGCTAATTTAATATAAGGAGCATTAAATATAGATGGAGTGTGAGTCCCGTAAATAGCATATCATTTAGCGAATTCCCCGAGCTAGTGGTTTTTGAGGCATTGAATACAACTCTTACTTATGTTGGTATACTCTCGCAACAAAGTTGCTAAGGAGAGTATTATAGTTTTGTTCACATAAAGGTTGTTTGTAAGTCCTAAAACTAAAAGAGTCAGATATAGGGTTATATATACCAAAGTGATCAGGGTGACGAGTAGAGTTGAAATCCGGATGTCTGTCTGTCCGTCCGTCCGCCCGTGCAAGCTGTAACTTGAGTAAAAATTGAGATATCATGATGAAACTTGGTATACGTATTTCTTGTCTCCATAAGAAGGCTAAGTGCGAAGATGGGCAAAATCGGCCCACTGCCACGCCCACAAAATGGCGGAAACCGAAAACCTATAAAGTGTCATAACTAAGCCATAAATAAAGATATTAAAGTGAAATTGGGCACAAAGGATCGCATTAGGGAGGGGCATATTTGGACGTAATTTTTTTGGAAAAGTGGGCGTGGCCCCGCCCCCTAATAAGTTTTTTTTGTACATATCTCGGAAACTGCTATAGCTATGTCAACCAAACTATATATGTAGAGTCGTTTCGTTCAGGCATTTCCATATACAGTTCAAAAATGGAAAAAATCGGAAAATAACCACGCCTACCTCCCAAACAAAGGTTATGTTGAAAATCACTGAAAGTGCGTTAACCGACTAACAAAACACGTCAGAAACAGTAAATTTTACGGAAGAAATGGCAGAAAGAAGCTGCTCTTAGACTTTTTTTTAAATTGAAAAGGGGCGTGGCGTCGCTCACTTATGGACCAAAACCCATATCTCAGGAACTACAAGACCGATTTCAATGAAATTCGGTATATAATATTTTCTTAACACCCTGATGTCATGTACGAAATATGGGTGAAATCGGTTCGCAACCACGCCTTCTTCCAATATAACGCTATTTTGAATTCCATCTGATGCCTTCTCTGTATAATATATACATTAGGAACCAATGATGATAGCGGAATAAAACCTTATACTAATACGGAGGATGGAGTCATGTGTAGAAGTTCACGCAAGTGAGGAAAGTTCTCTGATCGCCATTCACTTGGGAGTGGCCAGAAACGATTCTTTTACACATGACTCAAGCAGCTCACTACTTCCGGTCTTTGACCAAGTATCCTCTGGGTAGCCTAAGAACATCCGTTCGAAGGCGAGCTAAACTGAGAAGGCGAAACATCCCCTGCATAGGGTTGTGCGCTGGGTTTGGGACCCGCCACGTAAAAAGCCTACCCCAATTAAAAATGACAAACAGCCTCGGATGAGAAACCCCTCTTTTGATGACGACCATGGCAAACGAAATAAGGACTACGAATTGACTGCATGCACCTGGAATGTCCGGTTCCTTGATTGGGAAGGTGCCGCTGCCCAGCTGGTTGATGTCCTCGTAAAAACAAAGGCTGATATCACCGCCGTCCAAGAAATGCGATGGACGGGACAAGGACAGAGACGAGTAGGTCCTTGTGGCATTTACTACAGTGGCCATATAAAGGAGCGCAAGTTTGGTGTGGGATTCGTGGTGGGAGAGAGACTCGTCGCCGAGTACACACCATTCACTCCGATGAATGAACGTTCTGGCCACAATCCGCATCAAAGCGAGGTTCATCAACATATCGCTGATTTGCGACCACGCCCCGACGGATGAGAAGGACGATGTGACCAAAGATGCCTTTTATGAGTGCTTGGAACGCACTTATTAGAGATGCCCCCGCCACGATGTCAAAATCGTGCTTGGCGACTTTAACGCCAGGGTGGGCAAAGAAGGTATCTTTGGCACTACGGTCGGTAAATTCAGCTACCACGAGGAAACATCCCCCAATAGGTTGAGGCTGATCGACTTCGCCGGGGCCCGAAGTATGGTTATCTGTAGTACTAGATTCCAGCACAAAAAAATTCATCAAGCTACCTGGCTGTCTTCGGATCGAAAAACTACCAACCAGATCGATCATGTTGTGATAGACGGAAGACACGTCTCCAGTGTTTTAGATGTGCGTGCGCTCCGAGGTCCTAAC
>NW_024392736.1:0-1204 GCF_016617805.1 Bactrocera tryoni
CCCTACGCGCGGATGAAGTTATACTTCTTAGTGATATTCCAAGAAATGCATATCATTTTGTATGAAAAGAAAACTAGAAAACTTAAATTCACATTTTACTCAGTTATTATAATTTATTATCTCCCAGAGCATGCCTTGCCTTTGCCAACAAGTCGTCTTTTTCGCTGACGATGGCGAAAGCTAAAATCATAAAGTGCTGCAACTTTCTGGAATTGCTTCTCGCAAAATCTGCGTCGATATGTATTCACGATCATGCATATTTGCTTCATATGCCATAGAAATTCTATTGCTTTACGAATATGGAAATGACAACGAAGTAATGCAAATATGCATATTTCTAAAAGGTCATTAGTGCGTTTGGAAGAAATGAATGATCACTGAGAGTATAGTCTTAACCTTTTCAGCGGCCAACGCGCAGAGCGTTTCAACCAAAAGGAATTCATTCATTAGAGATCACGGCTCGAAAGTCCGTTTTATCAGTTGTAAGCGAGTGATTTTCGAAGAAACATCATTCTAATATGCCATAAGACAAAATAAGAAATGAGCTTCGCAAACCGCACGCTGTCAAGATAAAATGAAAAAAATGCTTCATCATCGTAGGTCGATTCCCAAAAATGGACCAACGCAAGAATATTTCAACCAAAGAGGTCACATAAAATGGTTGGAAATTCGCGCAGAAATGAAAAGTGACAAAGGAAAGAAAAAGCGAGTATAACTTCAATAATGCGCAAGCATGCAAAACATACATATGCGCAGCAGCAGCATGGCGAGAAAGAGTTAACAATCGGCGATCCATTGTATATTTCTTTCTGCATGGCAAACCATAATTAGGACAAACGCAGTTCAAAGTGTACAATGTAATTGGTCCGGAGTGAAGAGTAAGCTTGCTTGGAAAGTGACGGCAGAGCACGTTGGAGGTGCGTAGTTCGAAAGCCCAACAGGATGGATTCTCAGTGAAATGTCACCAACAAAAAATTGAAACATTGTTCTACATAAACAACAACAGCATGGCAACATTGTGTTGCTGGTAGAAAAGCCGAGCTGTGCCGAAAGAAACGAACAAACGATCGCCGATTGTCGTCAACGCTTCGCTTGCTGCTCGAACATCTTCGCAGACAAGGAGTTGCGTGAGATGCATGATTGAGCAAGGTTGTGCACCTGAATCTATCGCCGCTCCGAAAACTCGTATAAGAGTATAACTTCA
>NW_024392738.1:0-1315 GCF_016617805.1 Bactrocera tryoni
GTTGACATGTGGTTTCAACAAGATGGCGCTACATGCCACACAGCTCGCGATTCTATGGCCATTTTGAGGGAAAACTTCGGAGAACAATTCATCTCAAGAAATGGACCCGTAAGTTGGCCACCAAGATCATGCGATTTAACGCCTTTAGACTATTTTTTGTGGGGCTACGTCAAGTCCAAAGTCTACAGAAATAAGCCAGCAACTATTCCAGCTTTGGAAGACAACATTTCCGAAGAAATTCGGGCTATTCCGGCCGAAATGCTCGAAAAAGTTGCCAAAATTGGACTTTCCGAATGGACCACCTAAGACGCAGCCGCGGTCAACATTTAAATTAAATTATCTTCAAAAAGTAAATGTCATGAACCAATCTAACGTTTCAAATAAAGAACCGATGAGATTTTGCAAATTTTATGCGTTTTTTTTTTAAAAAAAGTTATCAAGCTCTTAAAAAATCACCCGATATAAGAGTGTACAACTGCTGGCGTATGCCGATGATATTGATATCATCGGCCTCAACACCCGCGCCGTTAGTTCTGCTTTCTCCAGGCTGGACAAGGAAGCACAGAAAATGGGTCTGGCAGTGAACGAGGGCAAAACGAAATATCTCCTGTCATCAAACAAACAGTCGTCGCACTCGCGACTTGGCTCTCACGTCACTGTTGACAGTCATAACTTTGAAGTTGTAGATAATTTCGTCTACTTAGGAACCAGTATTAACACCACGAACAATGTCAGCCTGGAAATCCAACGCAGGATTGCTCTTGCCAACAGGTGCTACTTCGGACTGAGTAGGCAATTGAAAAGTAAAGTCCTCTCTCGACGAACAAAAACTAAACTCTATAAGTCCCTCATAATTCCCGTCCTGCTATATGGTGCAGAGGCTTGGGCGATGACAACAACCGATGAGTCGACGTTACGAGTTTTCGAGAGAAAAATTCTGCGAAAGATTTATGGTCCTTTGCGCATTGGCCACGGCGAATATCGCATTCGATGGAACGATGAGCTGTACGAGATATACGACGACATTGACATAGTTCAGCGAATTAAAAGACAGCGGCTACGCTGGCTAGGTCATGTTGTCCGGATGGATGAAAACACTCCAGCTCTGAAAGTATTCGACGCAGTACCCGCCGGGGAAGCAGAGGAAGAGGAAGACCTCCACTCCGTTGGAAGGACCAAGTGGAGAAGGACCTGGCTTCGCTTGGAATATCCAATTGGCGCCACGTAGCGAAAAGAAGAAGCGACTGGCGCGCTGTTGTTAACTCGGCTATAATCGCGTAAGCGGTGTCTACGCCAATTAAGAAGAAGAAGAAGA
>NW_024392739.1:0-1451 GCF_016617805.1 Bactrocera tryoni
CTTACAAACAACCGTTATGTGAACAAATTTTTCCTGTTGTACTCAAGTAAATGCTTCCCCTTAACTAGACGCTTTCACACTCATTACAACAGCTGCTTTATTTTCACTTCTCGCACAACTTTTAATGTGGCTAACTCAACCAAACCAACATAACTTTGCAACAAAGCCACAACAATTTCGATGTTGAAAAAATGCGACAAAATATTATCAATCAGTCTGGCGTCCCTACGTGGGGGTATTTCCAACTCCTTCCTCCTTTATCGGCGCATGGTTGTTCCAATAACTGCTCGCGTTGAAAGTTTCAAAGTAGTTTCCACTAAATAGAGGCAGAAAGTTTCACATTGATGTAGCTTCCTAGAGGCAGCACCATGAAATCATGTTGCAAGTTGCTTCTAGCATTAGTCGTCGCTAAAGTGTTGTTGTGACTAAGGCTGGTAGCTAGCTGTGAGCTCGTTCGACGTGAATATTGTTCCTTGCGACACTATTGTTTGTTTTTCTCCTTCTCTACAACTCTTTTTGCTGACATGTCCTCTCACACTCTCAATAGCAGTCTTCTTCGCGTTTTCTATCTCTCCTTTTTATACTCTCGCAACAATGTTGCTATGGAGAGTATTATAGTTTTGTTCACATAACGGTTGTTTGTAAGTCCTAAAACTAAAAGAGTCAGATATAGGGTTATATATACCAAAGTGATCAGGGTGACGAGTAGAGTCGAAATCCGGATGTCTGTCTGTCCGTCTGTCCGTCCGTCCGTCCGTGCAAGCTGTAACTTGAGTAAAAATTGAGATATCATGATAAAACTTGGTACACGTATTCCTTGGCTCCATAAGAAGGTTAAGTTCGAAGATGGGCCAAATCGACCCACTGCCACGCCCACAAAATGGCGGAAACCGAAAACCTATAAAGTGTCATAACTAAGCCATAAATAAAGATATTACAGTGAAATTTGGCACAAAAGATCGCATTAGGAGGGGGCATATTTGGACGTAATTTTTTTAGAAAAGTGGGTGTGGCCCCGCCCCCTACTAAGTTTTTTTGTACATATCTCGGAAACTACTATAGCTATGTCAACCAAACTCTTCAGAGTCGTTTTCCTCAGGCATTTCCATATACAGTTCAAAAATGGAAGAAATCGGATAATAACCACGCCCACCTCCCATACAAAAGTCCCATACAAAAACGTCAGAAACACTAAATTTTTCGGAAGAAATGGCAGAAGAAAGCTGCATCCAGGCTTTTTTTATACTCTCGCAACAATGTTGCTAAGGAGAGTATTATAGTTTTGTTCACATAACGGTTGTTTGTAAGTCCTAAAACTAAAAAGTCAGATATAGGGTTATATATATCAAAGTGATCAGGGTGACGAGTAGAGTCGAAATCCGGATGTCTGTCTGTCCGTCCGTCCGTCCGTCCGTCCGTCTGTCCGTCCGTCTGTCCGTCCGTCCGTCCGT
>NW_024392740.1:0-1143 GCF_016617805.1 Bactrocera tryoni
GGTTCTATCGGCTTAAATCACAAGTAATTAAAACTTATCTCTGCGTAAAAATAATTTTGGTTTCTTTTTTATACTCTCGCAACAATGTTGCTAAGGAGAGTATTATAGTTTTGTTCACATAACGGTTGTTTGTAAGTCCTAAAACTAAAAGAGTCAGATATAGGGTTATATATACCAAAGTGATCAGGGCGACGAGTAGAGTCGAAACCCGGATGTCTGTCTGTCCGTCCGTCCGTCTGTCCGTCCGCCCGTCCGTGCAAGCTGTAACTTGAGTAAAAATTGAGATATCATGATGAAACTTGGTACACGTATTCCTTTGGTTCTATAAGAAGGTTAAGTTCGAAGATGGGTAAAATCGGCCCACTGCCACGCCCACAAAATGGCGAAAACCGAAAACCTATAAAGTGTCATAACTAAGCCATAAACAAAGATATTAAAGTGAAATTTGGCACAAAGGATCGCATTAGGAAGGGGCATATTTGGACGTAATTCTTTTGGAAAAGTGGGCGTGGCCCCGCCCCCTACTAAGTTTTTTGTACATATCTCGGAAACTACTATAGCTATGTCAACCAAACTCTATAGAGTCGTTTCCTTCAGGCATTTTCATATACAGTTTAAAAATGGAAGAAATCGGATAATAACCACGCCCACCTCCCATACAAAGGTTATGTTGAAAATCACTAAAAGTGCGTTAATCGACTAACAAAAAACGTCAGAAACACTAAATTTTACGGAAGAAATTGCAGAAGAAAGCTGCACCCAGGCTTTTTTTCAAAATTGAAAATGGGCGTGGCCTCGCCCACTTATGGACCAAAAACCATATCTCAGGAACTACTAGACCGATTTCAATGAAATTCGGTATATAATATGTTCTTAGCCTGATGACATGTACGAAATATGGGTGAAATCGGTTCACAACCACGCCTTCTTCCAACATAACGCTATTTTGAATTCCAGTTGATGCCTTCTCTGTATAATATATATATACATTAGGAACCAATGATGATAGCGGAATAAAACTTTACAAAAATACGGTATTTGAAAAATATGTAAATGACGTATAATGAAATCTCGATTATCACTTTATCATGCGAGAGTATAAAATGTTCGGTGACACCCGAACTTAGCCCTTCCTTACTTGTT
>NW_024392741.1:0-3515 GCF_016617805.1 Bactrocera tryoni
CAACATTCCCCACCTATCCCTAGCGCTTGACGGGAATAGTTGAAAAAAATTAAAATTTTTTTTTTAATTTTAACTGACATCAGTAAGTGTATTAAAATAATATAGTAATTGTGTGATATAAATTTATTGAAATCGCTCTTTATTTCTTGTTTAGTCGGTTGAAAAAAAGCATTGCTCAATCAAAAAGCGAGAGTTAATAGTTAAGTTAAGAGATGAAGGCAAGACATATAAAGAAATCGAAGAAATGATTGGTTGCACTGCTCCGATGATATTTAATGCTATTCATCATACTATTAAGTCGGAAACTCGTGGTGGTAAGCGCAAGACTTCATTTCTAGAGGACCGACGAGTTTTGCGATACAGCAAAGCGAAGACTTCGGCGTTGTCAAAAATAATTAAAAATGAATTGAATCTAATGGTCAGTGCTGTCACAGTTAGCCGAAGGTTAATAGAAGCTAATTTACATGCAAGGAGTCCGAAAAAAGTACCCCTTTTGACGAAGAAGAACGTCAATTGTAAGAATAACAAGTAAGGAAGGGCTAAGTTCGGGTGTCACCGAACATTTTATACTCTCGCATGATAAAGTGATAATCGAGATTTCATTATACGTCATTTACACATTTTTCAAATACCGTATTTGTGTAAAGTTTTATTCCGCTATCATCATTGGTTCCTAATGTATATACTCGTATTATACAGAAAAGGCATCAAATGGAATTCAAAATAGCGTTATATTGGAAGAAGGCGTGGTTGTGAACCGATTTCACCCATATTTTCATATACATGTCATCAGGTGTTAAGAAAATATTATATACCGAGTTTCATTGAAATCGGTCTAGTAGTTCCTGAGATATGGTTTTTGGTCTATAAGTGGGCGACGCCACGCCCATTTTCAATTAAAAAAAAAAAGCCTGGGGGCAGCTTCCTTCTGCAATTTCTTCCGTAAAATTTAGTGTTTCTGACGTTTTTTGTTAGACGGTTAACGCATCTTTAGTGATTTTCAACATAACCTTTGTATGGGAGGTGGGCGTGGTTATTATCCGATTTCTTCCATTTTTGAACTGTATATAGAAATGCCTGAAGAAAACGACTCTGTAGAGTTTGGTTGACAAAGCTATAGTAGTTTCCGAGATATGTACAAAAAACTTAGTAGGGGCGGGGCCACGCCCACTTTTCCAAAACAATTGGGTCCAAATATGCCCCTCCCTAATGCGATCCTTTGTGCCAAATTTCACTTTAATATCTTTATTTATGGCTTAGTTATGACACTTTATAAGTTTTCGGTTTCCGCCATTTTGTGGGCATGGCAAATGGCCGATTTTGCCCATCTTCGAACTTAACCTTCTTATGTAGCCAAGGAATACGTGTACCAAGTTTCATCATGATATCTCAATTTTTACTCAAGTTACAGCTTGCACGGACGGACAGACAGACAGACATCCGGATTTCGACTCTACTCGTCACCCTGATCACTTTGGTATATATAACCCTATATCTGACTCTTTTAGTTTTAGGACTTACAAACAACCGTTATGTGAACAAAACTATAATACTCTGCTTAGCAACATTGTTGCGAGAGTATAAAAAGTTTCGAAAGACCATATGTATCGGCACGCCGAAAAGTGGCACAATATTGTATTTACGGATGAGATCAAATTGTTTTGTTTGGTGGTATAGGCTCCAGGCAGTGTGTTCGTTGTCTCCCAAACACAGAATACCACCCAAGGTACACCACAAAGACAGTAAAGTATGTTGAGCTAAACACTATGGTGAGGGCTTGTTTCTTGTATGCTGGCGATGGTCCAATCTCTTTGATCACTGGCATTATTGACCAAGCAGTGTGCATTAATACATTGAAAGATGTAATGCTACCGTATGCTAGTTGGAAAATGTCCTTAAAATGGACATTTCAGCAGGATAATGATACTAAACATACGAGCAAACTAGCTAATCAGTGGTTTGCATCTGAAAACATGTACGTGATACCATGGCTAGCACAATCTCCGGACCTAAACCCGATCGAAAACTTATGGGGCGATGTCAAGAGATGCGTAGCAACAGCAAAACCATCAAGAAGCACAGAGCTTTGGCAAGTGTTTAAGGAGGTATGGGCTCAAGTCTCTGTGAAGCGTTGTAGGGAGCTTATTGATTCCATCCTACGTCGATGCCTAGCCGTTATAAACAATAACGGATTTACAACAAAATATTAGACCTTAGGAAACATATTAAATATGAAATATTTACTGTTTCTTTCATATTCTTAGATTTTTCGCCTTTTTTAATAGCCACTACTATTTTCTTGAACAGCATAATTTTTATACTCTCGCAACAAAGTTGCTAAGGAGAGTATTATAGTTTTGTTCACATAACGGTTGTTTGTAAGTCCTAAAACTAAAAGAGTCAGATATAGGGTTATATATACCAAAGTGATCAGGGTGACGAGTAGAGTTGAAATCCGGATGTCTGTCTGTCCGTCCGTGCAAGCTGTAACTTGAGTAAAAATTGAGATATCATGATGAAACTTGGTACACGTATTTCTTGGCTCCATAAGAAGGTTAAGTTCGAAAATGGGCAAAATCGGCCCACTGCCACGCCCACAAAATGGCGAAAACCGAAAACCTATAAAGTGTCATAACTAAGCCATAAATAAAGATATTAAAGTGAAATTTGGCACAAAGGATCGCATTAGGGAGGGGCATATTTGAACGCAGTTTTTTTGGAAAAGTGGGCGTGGCCCCGCCCCTACTAAGTTTTTTGTACATATCTCGGAAACTACTATAGTTATGTCAACCAAACTCTACAGAGTCGTTTCCTTCAGGCATTTCCATATACAGTTCAAAAATGGAAGAAATCGGATAATAACCACGCCCACCTCCCATACAAAGGTTATGTTCAAAATCACTAAAAGTGCGTTAACCGACTAACAAAACACGTCAGAAACACTAAATTTTACAGAAGAAATGGCAGAAGGAAGCTGCACTCAGGCTTTTTTTAAAAATTGAAAATGGGTGTGGCGTCGCCCACTTATGGACCAAAAACCATATCTCGGGAACTACTAGACCGATTTCAATGAAATTCGGTATGTAATATTTTCTTAACACCCTGATGACATGTACGAAATATGGATGAAATCGGTTCACAACCACGCCTTCTTCCAATATAACGCTATTTTGAATTCCATCTGATGCCTTCTCTGTATAATATATATGTACATTAGGAACAAATGATGATAGCGGAATAAAACTTTACACAAATACGGTATTTGAAAATTATGTAAATTACTGATAATGAAATCTCGATTGTCACTTTATCGTGCGAGAGTATAAAATGTTCGGTGACACCCGAACTTAGCCCTTCCTTACTTGTTCAATTTTATTTTAATATAATAACTGTATGTAAACTAAAAAAATTGTTTGGAAGATAAAACCGTAAATATATCATACATTAATTAAAAATTAGGTTTTTATAACTTTTTGATCGAATATTGTTCTTATCATGTGATTTGACTGTTAAAT
>NW_024392742.1:0-1710 GCF_016617805.1 Bactrocera tryoni
GGGGTATGAAAAGAAAATATAGTGTTCCTCCGAACGCGGACCGTAGGCAAGTCTTACATAATGATAAGGAGCGCTTTATTCCATGAAATCATGATCGCTCAGCGATAGAATAGAATCTCGAAAGTAAATCGTGTAATGAAAATGGTTTAGCACAATTCCTAATATCTCTGAAATAATAATCAGTAATAAGCTTATACTTAATATGTAAAGATATATGCAAGAACAACATTTACAAATTTTTAAATTTTAATCAAAATAACCGTTCTCCAATTGCAACTTTTCGTGCGCTTTTGCCATTTTATGGTCGTAATAATCGTCCACCTGTGCTCGCTATTCGTCGAATCGTTGAACATTTCGAACATACTTTTCTTTACATAATGTTCAAGTGCCAATAAGACAAAGAACCGCTCGAAGTAATGAAAATATTGCTGCTGTTCAGGCAAGTGTTGCTGAAGACCGCAATTTGTTCTCAAGAATTGCGACTCTATCAAACCATAACCTGGCGGATTTTGATAAAGGCTTTGGGCTTGCATCCATATAAAATTGTTCTCACTCTAGAACCAAGGCCATTGAACCACCGTAAACGTCGTGAATTTACTTATTTTGCCTTGGAACAACTTGAAAACTATAATGATTTTTTTAAGAAAACCATCTGTTACAATGATGCTCCTTTTCATCTGAGTGGTGCGGTAAATAAACAAAACTGTCGATTCTGGTGCGAAGAAAATCCACAAATTATTCATGAACAACCATTACATTCACCTAAATTGACAGTTTGGTGTGGTTTTTGGTCTGGTGGAATCATCGGTCCGTACTTCTTTCGAAATGAAGCTGGTGACACCGTTACTGTCAATGGAGAGCGGTATAGATCGATGATAACCAACTTTTTATGGCCGCAATTGGAAGAAGTTGATCTTGACAACATCTGGTTCCAACAAGACGGGGCTACGTGCCACACAGCACGTGCAACAACCGAATTATTGCGAGAAAAGTTTGGAGATTCGATTATTTCAAGAAATTGTGACATTGAATGGCCTCCAAGAAGTTGTGATTTAACACCATTAGACTACTTCTTGTGAGGTTATTTGAAGTCATTGGTCTTTAGCCATAAACCAGACTCTCTTTCAGCTCTAGAAGTCAATATTGTAAGTGCCATTCATGACATACACCCTGCCAAGAAAGTATCGGGCATTCTTCATTTCCCCTCTCATCTCCCGCTTATATGGAAGACAGGTAAACTTTTTTTTCCTAGGTTGGTACAACTGTCCTTTAATTATGATGCTGTTTATGTCAGTCGACCTCAGTAGTGTTTGTCGAATTTTACAATGACCGAAAATATTGATCAACGTATTTGTTTAAATTTTGGTCAAACACTCAACAAATATCATTGAGCAAGCACCGTATTCACCTGATATGTGAACTGTGACTTTTACCTTTCTCCACACCGAAATATCCACTTCGCGGAACGCGCTTCGACTCAATTGAAGACATCAAAACAAATTCGACGCGAGAGCTGAAGGTCATACCGGAAAGTGCCTACAAAAAATGTTTTGACGATTGGAAGAAGCGTTGGCACATGTGCATCGCTTCAAATGGATGTTACTTTGAAGGCGATAAAATAAATTTGGATGATGATTGAAAAATTTTCGTTTTATTTATAAATTCCCGATACTTTCTTGACAGGGTGAAAAAAGTACCAACAGTTAACAG
>NW_024392743.1:0-2859 GCF_016617805.1 Bactrocera tryoni
CAAAACGGCTAGTTAGCATAAATATGTAAAGTTCATATTTTTACGCAACTTGATATCGATTGCTTAATGTGTATGTATCAAAAAATCGATTCTACACCTTAACTTAAGATTGTGAAATTGCTCCAAAGACACTGTCGTTATGGCTATACGACAACTCTATGAAAGCTCCAATAACATCAAAACGGCTAATTAGCAGAAATATGTAAAGTTCATATTTTTACGCAACTTGATATCGATTGCTTAATGTGTATGTATCAAAAAATCGATTCTACACCTTAATTTAAGATTGCAAAGTTGTTCCAAATACACTGTCGCTATTGCTATAGGGCAACTCTATGACAACTCCAATAACTTCAAAACGGCTAGTTAGCATAAATATGTAAAGTTCATATTTTTACGCAACTTGATATCGATTGCTTAATGTGTATGTATCAAAAAATCGATTCTACACCTTAATTTAAGATTGCAAAGTTGTTCCAAATACACTGTCGCTATTGCTATAGGGCAACTCTATGACAACTCCAATAACATCAAAACGATTAATTAGCAAAAATATGTGAAGTTCATATTTTTACGCTACCTGATATCGATTGCATAATGTGTATGTACCAAAAAATCAATTCTACACCTTAATTTAAGATTGTGAAATTGCTCCAAATACACTGTCGCTATGGCTATACGACAACTCTATGACAACTCCAATAACATCAAAACGGCGAATTAGCATAAATATGTAAAGTTCATATTTTTACGCAACCTGATATCGATTGCATAATGTGTATGTACCAAAAAACCAATTCTACACCTTAATTTAGGATTTTTAAATTGTTCCAAATACACTGTCGCTATTGCTATAGGCCAACCCTATGACAACTCCAATAACATCAAAACGGCGAGTTAGCATAAATATGTAAAGTTCATATTTTTACGCAACTTGATATCGATTGCTTAATGTGTATGTATCAAGAAATTGATTCTACACCTTAACTTACGATTGTGAAATTGCTCCAAAAACACTGTCGTTATGGCTATACGACAACTCTATGACGACTCCAATAACATCAAAACTGCGAGTTAGCATAAATATGGAAAGTTCATATTTTTACGTAACTTGATATCGATTGCTTAATGTGTATGTATCAAAAAATCGATTCTACACCTTAATATAAGATTGTGAAATTGCTCCAAAGACACTGTCGTTATGGCTATACGACAACTCTATGACAACTCCAATAACATCAAAACGGCTAGTTAGCATAAATATGTAAAGTTCATATTTTTACGCAACTTGATATCGATTGCATAATGTGTATGTACCAAAAAATCAATTCTACACCTTAATTTAGGATTGTTAAATTGTTCCAAATACACTGTCGTTATGGCTATACGACAACTCTATGACAACTCCAATAACATCAAAACGGCTAGTTAGCATAAATATGTAAAGTTCATATTTTTACGCTACCTGATATCGATTGCTTAATGTGTATGTATCAAAAAATCGATTCTACACCTTAATATAAGATTGTGAAATTGCTCCAAAGACACTGTCGTTATGGCTATACGACAACTCTATGACAACTCCAATAACATCAAAACGGCTAGTTAGCATAAATATGTAAAGTTCATATTTTTACGCAACTTGATATCGATTGCTTAATGTGTATGTACCAAAAAATCAATTCTACACCTTAATTTAGGATTGTTAAATTGTTCCAAATACACTGTCGCTATTGCTATAGGACAACTCTATGACAACTCCAATAACATCAAAACGACTAGTTAGCATAAATATGTAAAGTTCATATTTTTACGCAACTTGATATCGATTGCTTAATGTGTATGTATCAAAAAATCGATTCTACACCTTAATATAAGATTGTGAAATTGCTCCAAATACACTGTCGCTATGGCTATACGACAACTCTATGACAACTCCAATAACATCAAAACGCCTAATTTGCATAATTATTTAAAGTTCATATTTTTACGCATCTTGATATCGATTGCATAATATGTATGTACCAAAACATCAATTTTACATCTTAATTTAAGATTGTAAAATTGTTCCAAATGCACTATCGCTATTGCTATACGACAACTATATAAAAGCTCCAATAACATCAAAACGGCTATTTAACAGAAATATGTAAAGTTCATATTTTTACGCACCTTGATATCGATTGCTTAATGTGTATATATGTACTAAAAAATCAATTATTCACCTTAATTTAGGATTGTTAAATTGTTCCAAATACATTGTCGCTATTGCTATAGAACAACTCTATGACAACTCCAATAACATCAAAACGGCTAGTTAGCATAAATATGTAAAGTTCATATTTTAACGCAACTTGATAACGATTGCTTAATGTGTATGTATCAAAAAATCGATTCTACACCGTATCTTAAGATTGTGAAATTGCTCCAAAGGCACTGTCGTTATGGCTATACGACAACTCTATGACAACTCCCATAACTTCAAAAAGGCTAATTAGCATAAATATGTAAAGTTCATATTTTTACGCAACCTGATATCGATTGCATAATGTGTATGTACCAAAAAATCAATTCTACACCTTAATTTAGGATTGTTAAATTCTTACAAATACACTGTCGCTATTGCTATAGGACAACTCTATGACAACTCCAATAACATTAAAACGGGTAATTAGCAAAAATATGTAAAGTTCATATTTTTACGCATCTTGATATCGATTGCTTAATGTGCATGTACTAAAAAATGGATTCTACACCTTAATATAAGATTGTGAAATTGCTCCAAATACACTGTCGCTATGGCTATACGACAACTCTATGACAACTCCAATAACATCAAAACGGCGAGTTAGCATAAAT
>NW_024392744.1:0-1554 GCF_016617805.1 Bactrocera tryoni
AAAAATTTAGAATATATGAGTGGCCTGTGCAAAACCCAGATCTGAAACCAATAGAAAATTTATGGAATGATATAAAGTTCAAAATATAGGCTGGAATTGAGGAGCCTTGGTATCAATCCCAAAGGAACGATGTCAAGAACTGGTGGACAGCATGCCGCGAAGATATGAGGGGATAGTTAAAAATAACGGATATAGTACAAAATACTAACGAAATGAACAATCTTTTGCAATTTTAAAATAATTTTTATAAATTTTTGTACCTTAGCTTAAGCCCCTTTTCAGATTGTGCTATTTATGGGTCCCAGCCTTCATGGATATTGATGCTTATTATTTTAATGATTTCGTAATATTAAAGTGAATAATTTTTAAAATAAAACGCATTCCTCTTTAAATCCGTAAGTGACAAACTTAAGGAATAAATAAATGTTTTCTTATTTGATGACCAAGTGTGCTATTTATGTGTCCATGGCCGTATGTGCACATAAATATAGAAAAGCAAAGCGAATTCGAAATGAAGTTAAGAGACATAAGACAGTTTACTTTTTTTTACAGTAACTTTAAATGTTTGCCTTAAAATTCAAAGGCAGTTAACAACGATAGAGGCAAAATATTATTGGAATTAAGGACTAAATGGAATTTTCAAACGAAAAATGTAATTTCTTGCAAATAGAAATATACGTATTAGAAAAGAAAATTAGGAACATTATGTATATGCCCGTTAATATGTTTGGCGTTCTATTAGAGAGTCGCAAACACCATATATTTTTATAATCTGCTATTCTTCGGGACGGTTAACCCTTTTGAGTGCTTTTTTTCCTTAATGGAAATGGTTATTGTAAATCAGGTTGTTATATACAGTGGACCAATAAAGTTTACATACACCTAGTTCTATTGCCACACGTTTATTTGCTTTAAAATGAATAAATTTTGTGGTTTTTTTCTATCCATTTCAAGATATCTATATCTACCATTAAATATAGCATATCAAAATATTTTTTCTTAAACAAATAAAAAAAATTAATGTTAAAGCTTAAAATGCGCCTAAATCATATCAAAAAAGTTTACGTACACCAATGATTATTTATATAAATCAACAATAATTACAATAGTTTTAGCGGTTTTTTGCCTACATTTTGTTGCTATTATTGTCACTAGAATTCGACGAATGCTCCCCACTCGATTTTTAGTACTATTTCCGGATATTTTGACCCACTAAGTCGATGATCCAGTTTTTTGGCCTTATTTTGATGAAATTCGATATTTTCGAATACGATTTTCCAAAAAATTCCAGATATTTCGATTAGGATTAATGTCTAAGTATTCCGGGACCTATAGAGTTATTTTTATTTCCATAAGAACCCTGCACGTAGAAGATACAAAGAGTATTTTGGGTCGGTATCCTGTTGGAAATTGATTTTGCTGCTATTAACAGCCGATTTAAGCACACTTAAAATTTAAATTTTTTTCTTAAAATGTTCAGATACATTTGCTTATCATTGGTGTACGTAAACTTTTTTGATATGAATTAGGCGCATTTTAAGCTTTAGAATTATT
>NW_024392745.1:0-1275 GCF_016617805.1 Bactrocera tryoni
CGGGTGTCACCGAACATTTTATACTCTCGCATGGTAAAGTGATAATCGAGATTTCATAATACGTCATTTACATATTTTTCAAATACCGTATTTTTTTGTAAAGTTTTATTCCGCTATCATCATTGGTTCCTAATGTTTATACTCGTATTATACAGAAAAGGCATCAGATGGAATTCAAAATAGCGTTATATTGGAAGAAGGCGTGGTTGTGAACCGATTTCACCTATATTTTGTACATGTCATCAGGGTGTTAAGAAAATATTATATACCGAATTTCATTGAAATCGGTCTAGTAGCTCCTGAGATATGGTTCTGGTCCATAAGTGGGCGGCGCCACGCCCATTTTCAATCTTTTTAAAAAAGCCTGGGTGCAGCTTCCTTCTGCCACTTCTTCCGTAAAATTTAGTGTTTCTGACGTCTTTTGTTAGTCGGTTAACGCACTTTTAGTGATTTTGAACATAACCTTGTATGGGAGGTGGGCGTGGTTATTATCCGATTTCTTCCATTTTTGAAATTTATATGGAAATACCTGAAGAAAATGACTCTGTAGACTTTGGTTGACATAGCTATAGTAGTTTCCGAGATATGTACAAAAAATTAGTAGGGGCGGGGCCACGCCCACTTTTCCAAAACAATTGCGTCCAAATATGCCCCTCCCTAATGCGATCCTTTGTGCCAAATTTCATTTTAATATCTTTATTTATGGCTTAGTTATGACACTTTATAGGTTTTCGGTTTCCGCCATTTTGTAGGCGTGGCAGTGGGCCTATTTACCCATCTTAGAACTTAACCTTCTTATGGAGCCAAGGAATACGTGTACTAAGTTTCATCATGATATCTCAATTTTTACTCAAGTTACAGCTTGCACGGACGGACGGACGGACGGACGGACAGATGGACGGACGGACAGACGGACGGACGGACAGACAGACATCCGGATTTCGACTCTACTCGTCGCCCTGATCACTTTGGTATATATAACCCTATATCTGACTCTTTTAGTTTTAGGACTTACAAACAACCGTTATGTGAACAAAATTATAATACTCTCGTTAGCAACATTGTTGCGAGAGTATAAAAAATGGACTTTATATCTAAATATAAGGTTATGGAATTCTTCCAAATGCACTGCCGTTATGGCTTTATGTCACTTTCAGTAAGATGAAGAAAGTTAATAATCTTAAATATGTAAAGTTAATGTTCAAAAGCTACACAATATCGATTGCTAGATGTGTGTATACAAGAAAATCGACTTTATACATATCTAAATATAAA
>NW_024392746.1:0-609 GCF_016617805.1 Bactrocera tryoni
TTCAAATCATTTCCTTCACTTATTTAAGTTAATTAGCCTCCTTCATCTTACTGAAGTGGATATAAAGCCATAACGGCAGTGCATTTGGAAGAATTCCTCCTTCTTATATTTAGGTATAAAGTCGATATATTGAGTTTCTTCAAATCATTTCCTTCACTTACTTAAGTTAATTAACCTCCTTCATCTTACTGAAGTGGATATAAAGCCATAACGGCAGTGCATTTGGAAGAATTCCTCCTTCTTATATTTAGGTATAAAGTCGATATATTGAGTTTCTTCAAATCATTTCCTTCACTTACTTAAGTTAATTAACATTCTTCATCTTACTGAAGTGGACATAAAATCATAACGGCAGTGCAGTTGGAAGAATTCCACCTTCTTATATTTGGTACAAAGTCGATATTCTTGTATATACACATCTAGCAATCGATATTGAGTTTCTTCCAATCATTTACTCCATTTATTTAAGTTAATTAACCTTCTTCATCTTACTGAAGTGGATATAAAGCCATAACGGCAGTGCATTTGGAAGAATTCCACCTTCTTATTATTTAGGAAACAAAGTCGATATTCTTGTATATACATATTAAGCAATCGATATTGAGTTTC
>NW_024392747.1:0-2329 GCF_016617805.1 Bactrocera tryoni
AAGAAGCATGCAAAAAGTTAATATGTGTAAACTGTAACTTAGAGCATGCACCAACAGCGAAAGGATGTCCAGCAAGGGTAAAAGTATATGCATTAAGGCCAAAGAAACTAAAGGCGTTTAATAACTTTTTATTAATTTTGATTTTCGATTAGTATAGACAACACTGGAGAATTATAATGAGAGAGGTACAACTTAGGTTAAGGAAACCGAAAATGAATGAATTTTATTATTTAAACTGAGATCAATTATTTTAACGCAAACATATAGTCGACATTTAACGTCAGAATTTTCGCCCCTCTGAAGCTAATCGCGATCCATTGATCGCGATCCATTGATGGATACAAAGATAAAACATTCAAAGGATCTTGCCTCTTAAAGTATTGTGATCGCAGTGGTGTCCGATTTTCTGACGGAGAATGGATGGAAATAATCTTAGACTTAGATATTGGCCACAATATGACAAACTTACTTACGGATCGGCGATTTCCAAGCTACGCACATCGGCGCACGTTTCCGTACACAGCTTTCGTATTTTTCATCAGTTTGATATATACGCAGTTTTCATCAGTTTGATATATACGCAGTTTTCATCAGTTTGATATATACGCAGTTTTCATCAGTTTGATATATACGCAGTTTTTCATCAGTTTGATATATACGCAGTTTTCATCAGTTTGATATATACGCAGTTTTCATCAGTTTGATCTATACGCAGTTTTCATCAGTTTGATATATACGCAGTTTTCATCAGTGTCGGCCAGTGCTCCACGATTATATATACTCAGTTTTCATCATTTTCGCTCCACGGTTTTATATACATATCTACCTTTTCATCATCTTCGGCGCGCAGTAGAAAACCTGTACACTTCCCCTGGTACCCGACCAGGGAGTCCACGAGTTCAATACAGCGACCGTACATCATCTATTTTCATATACATTGTCACCGTCACTGGTATCCGACCAGAAGATCCTTGTTATAACGTTTTTTATCCTCCAATAAAAGTTGCGATACATTGTGAAGTGAACCAAAAAAAAGAAAATATATATTTCGTTCTCAAAGGAGTGAGGTACCAAAGTAAGTACTAAATTATATATGGTCCTTCGAGCCGGAACAGTAAATTCATAATATTTACTTCAAAAAACTCCTGTCTGATTCTAATTCACCTCAGAGATGAATTCCAAATCCTCTGTTATTATATTGTTTACTCCCTTTTTACCTATATTTCTGTGTGAGACCTTCCCTTACCCCGTCTCCCAAACTTTAAATTGGAGCCCCGTTTCGTATGCAAGATTAAAGTGCCCTCAATATCATGTTGGGTTTGATTCAACGATACACAAACATTTGGATAAGGTTGTTGTTCATCGTCCTTTTTATAATGATGATAAAACTATCAAGGGATATTTGTGTCGCAAAGTAGTTTACCTCACAAGATGTACTACAAGCTGGTCATTTTCATCAAGTATTAATAAAATTGTTCATGGTGTTCCTGTTACACGAGATGAATGTGTAGAAAATATACAAAAGTATATTAAAGATGATTTGATTCAGGAAAGGTTCAAAGAAGCTAACTGTGTTTGGAACAAAGTCAATGACGTAACCAATACAGTTTTTGAAATTGTTTCTCATGAAGTCAAATTGGACCCGTACACAAATAATTTAGTAGATCCTATTTTCCCAGGAGGGGTGACGCATCCAACACATGTTAATACCATCCACGAAGACACTTTATGGATAACTTTCACAAATGTGTCATTTGAATGTTCTAAACATCTCACTGTAGAAGGACTTATTTACACGTCAGCAGGGGTTTCTGAAAGAAACTTATCCCCAGATATTGCCTGGCTCATCAATTCCGTTCGTTTTCATCACCGTGCCAGCTTCAACAAGCGTCAACGCCTGGCTCATCAATCCCGTTCGTTTTCATCACCGTGTCAGCTTCAACAAGCGGCAACGCCTGGCTCGCCAATCTCGCTCGTTTTACATCACGCTGGTCTGGCTGTCCACTGAAAGGGGGGTATGGACACTTCATCTATTGAATTAAATCTTTTATTTGCTAAGAGTTCGTGGGTCCCAAGGCTGACCCTGGAGCGGCTGAGCATACCTCAGCTATGGACGAAACCCCATTACAAATTTTATGGACTTCCATAATAGAAGTAGTGAATGAGATGATGGATTCATCCTCATTTTCATCTCAGGATGAAATGAAAATAGTAGTTTTGGGAAGATATTCCCTGCCAAAAGTTAAAGGATTTGGTAAAGACGTTGTGGCCGTTTTTTCGTAATCAGAGGTATAAGAAAAGTTTTTAACGTTAGTTTCTTTTATCGATT
>NW_024392748.1:0-3340 GCF_016617805.1 Bactrocera tryoni
CATATTTTTTCCCATTGGCTCTAATAACTACTCAGTTCTGTTATTGTCGTGCCCCTGATGTTAAATGGTGAAATGCGCTAATAATTTTCTGTGGTGAAATGCACCCATCCAAAACAGGTAATATCCCAAAATTGAAATATCCCTAAATTCTCGGCGTCGTGAACCTTCTCTATAATATACGTTCTCTGCTCTGACTACACTCTTGCAATTCTTGAGCTCAGCATACAGCGCTTTCAAAATGTTCAACTCTCAATGCATGTGTAGCTCCCAACATGTTGGTTTGTGTTTTGGATAAAAATGACACAATTTAGCTTAGATAGGAATCTTTTAAGTGTTTCAATAAATAAATATAATGCATTATCTAAAACGCCAGCAAAATAAATATGAATAAATATATATTAAATATATGTACATATATTTAAAGGAGCTGCACCCTAAAGAATTTAAATATACATTTTTTTTTAATTTGAGGACAATGAAACTCGAACTGTGTATTACAGTGGCTGTCAAACGGACGGAAATGGCTGCAACCTACTTATGGCGTGGCTAGGCGTAAACGTAACTACGTAGCCGCAAGAAAAATTGCGACAAATCAATCACAGATTGGATGCCAACAAATATGCAGCTACATAATGTGTTTTTACAGATATTCAAAGTAGTATCCACTAGTGAGTTTCAAGAAATCGTATTTTTATTCATATGGAATATACATATGTACATTTGAACATATGCTACGAAAAATTGGAGTTGATCCGGCTAATAGTTTCGCCCATAGAAGGTCCCAATCGGCTCCCAAAACTTTAAACTTGAAAAAATATGGTTTTTGTTGTTGTAGCGGCAGAATTCTGCTGAGTTAACAGTCCTTGACCGGTTAAAAAAATCTGAGTTTGTTCCGTTTACCTAAACCCGACTGGAATGGGAACGGCAAAACAAAAGAATCGCAACTATCGGTCAAGGGTTTCTTGACAATGTTTCGGAGCTTGCACAGATAAAACTTTTTGTATTGATTAACTTCGTCAGCGACGCTAGGTGGTTCAGAGAGGACAATATATAGTATAACTATACTTGACACGCTGTTTTCAGAGTTGGTGAGGAAAACTTCTCCGAAACGGCTGAATCAACTTGAAATGTTCGCACGACCCCCAGAATATTCATATTTGCTAAGAAATATTCGGAGTAATTAGAGTTTGATAATAATTTCGATTGTGTGAGCCGCTCTGAAGTATTTACTTTTTCACAAAAAAAATGATTTTTATTGAGAAACCACCATTTTGGAATAATCGAAATTGGAATTCACTCATTATCTGTAGTCATTCATTGTTATAATAAATTTTGGTGTTTTTGAAGTTTTGGATTTGACATAATTTTATTTTTATTTCCTGCAGGTCGGCTAAGGGATCAAGGAAATCCAAAATATTTCAACTGAATTATTAAATTACATTAAAATCTGTAAATAATTTTATGTATATATTAAATAAAAAGCCTCTTCAAGAAAAGATCTACAAAAAACGTATTTTTCTGGCTTACAAGTGGATATAAACCTGTAAAGGATACGTACATATCTGTATATTTGCCAAGAAACGGGTATTATATAAGACATAAGCATTGTTTGATATCGGCGATGTCAGGTGATCCAATAAATGTTTTGAAATGAAACTATTGAAACTTTTCAAAACATTAGAATTTACTATGACAAAATCTTCCAAATACGTAGGTTGCTATATGTATATATTTCTGGCCTAATAATGTAAATAGGCATATTTATCAACGAAAATGTTTTTTTGTTTTTTTATTTTTCTTTGTCAATTGCTGTTTTGTTTCGGGCTCGTACGCATAGAACCATGATTCGTCACCTGTGACGATCTTATAAACGTCTTTTAAAGCACCGCGATCGTATTTTTTCAGCATTTCTTTACACCAATCCACACGAGTCTTTTTTTTGAGCGATTGTCAAATTGTGCGGGATCCAACGAGAACAAACCTTTTTTACGGCCAGGAGTTCATGCAATATCGAATGTATGCTGGTGGGAGAAATGCATAGGCATGCCTCTATCTGAAGGTATGTTACATGACGGTCTTGCATTATCAATTCACGTACGGCATCGATGTTTCCTGGCACAACGGCTGTTTTTGGACGACTTTCTTTGAGCGAGCGTCGGCCACGATTGAATTCGTTCTACCAGTTTTTCACAGTGCTTCATAGCCATACAAAGATTTTAGTTCATCGATGAACTCTTGTCGTCATAATGCACGTCGAAAGTTGTGAAAAATGATCGCACGAAAATGTTCACGAGTTAATCCCATTTTTTGGCCGAGATGAATTTTTTAATTCCCTGTAAATAAAACAATTCACGATTAAATGACAAAACGTTCTGAGTGATGCCATGCTAAAAAATGTCAAACTTTCCAATGGAAATGTCAGGTTGCACCTGGCAACACTTAGTGTTGCCCTAGGCCAGAATATATATAGCAGCCCTCGTACTATAGGTTAGGCTAGGTTAATCTTGTAGGCCAATAACCCACGCATAGTCCAGTTTTGGTATCTTGCGATATCAGATGGAGTTCAGTTACTAGGTTCATGAGGAGTAGTCGTTCCTTAAGATGCCTGCGCCTGACGCGAATTTTAACAAACTCTGCGGCCTCGCTATCGATACCTTTTTCCAGGCACAAAAGATTCCTCATTGTTTCTCTGGTGCCTTGCTGTAGACTTTCCTTGCAGTCTTCTCGATCCGTCAGCCCCCTCCTGCGGGCATGTGTCGTCTGCAGACAAAGACCAGTTAGTATTCGCAGTTTTTGCAGTTTTGCACCCAGGTAGCTCGGTCTTGCTTTATGCCTAACGATGGACAGTATATTTCCGCACCATTTTTCAGGCATCCGTATAGATGTTTAGAGTCTAGCTAAGATACGTTTACGCCAGCCATCTTTTTCTATGCTTACTTTTCCCAGTTGAAAAGTGGAATCATATAGTCAGTATTTACCCAACTGCCATTACCCACCAAGCTATGCCAGAAGGTTCCATATGTAAATTCTCTTGCAGCCAGTACTCGTGCAGCCGATTTTGCTGCGCAGTTTGCAGTGAAGAATTCTATAGGTGGCAGGTTTAGTACCAGTTCTAGAACCGCCGTTGGAGTTGCTCTTAAAGCTGAAAGAGTTCCTTCTGGATATTATAGCAGATTAAACTCCTTCTTATCCAGAATAGACCCCGACATATCTAATATTTATATGTCCTGCGTACAATGAAGCTCCGCATGACACTGGCCATCTCTTTACATGCCCCATTAACCCTAATCATCTCACACTGTTCTCCCTTTGCTCCGACCTCGTCGAAACAGCACGTTTC
>NW_024392749.1:0-829 GCF_016617805.1 Bactrocera tryoni
AGATGGTTTTCCAACTCGTGAGCACGCCACGTATCTCTGGCCGTGTGAAAAACATAGCATTTCCAAATTTATGCCACACACTATCCGACTATCCTTGTGTCCTGTTGATTGTCATCTCAAATGCAATTTTCACTGTAAACGGAATACGTTTAAACTAAAATCAAGCATTCTGCCCCCTTGTATTCGATAGGTGCGTCACAATTAGTCGGGTTCCATTACACAGCTTCGGCACAAGCAGATTGCGAATATAATAATTTACGGTGTCGTCTTCATTGTCAAGACAATCGATCGATTTGTATGAGCGCAAGTCTCCCGGAATCTGACTTTGAATTTTTCAGTTTAAGTCAACAACATCAGTATTTTTGGTAGTTAAGGAATCGTAGTTACGATAATTTGGCCAATGTCCGAACATTCGTGATGAGTTCATCTTTCGTGAATTGATAAACTTCAAATGGAATTGATATTAAACCCCCGAAAGTATTAACCGGAATTTACCCATTTCCAATTTTTAGCGAAGACGATGTTTGAAGGCTGATATGTCGAAATGATTATCGCGAAAAGTGTGTGAACTTCATTTGCATTCCAGTGATTAACTTGTTCCAGCAATTGTAATGCTGGTTTACTTTTCCAAAAATTGCACACACCGTACCATTCTCAATTCCTTGCTTCCTTTGGTGAAGTACTTCTTCTTCTTAATTGGCGTAGACACCGCTTACGCGATTATAGCCGAGTTAACAACAGCGCGCCAGTCGTTTCTTCTTTTCGCTACGTGGCGCCAATTGGATATTCCAAGCGAAGCCAGGTCCTATAGTTGTGTTTTGAATTATGT
>NW_024392750.1:0-1827 GCF_016617805.1 Bactrocera tryoni
ATAAAATTGCAGCTCGCAATGTAGTCCGGTCAATTTGGACAACTGAAATAAATAAAATTCCGGTAAAGCTGAATTTTTGTAGAGAGCTTAGGTTTACCATAAAAAGTAAAGTGTCAAAAGTCCCCATCGATCCCATGTGTGGTAAAGAAGTTATTCGGGGTTTTAGGTTTTTGGATTTTTCTCAAAAACGGTTAGATTTATCGAACAAGTACCCCAGAGCAAAGTTGTAGAGCTTGAAATTCTCTATAAAAAT
The DNA here is from genome assembly GCF_016617805.1 of Bactrocera tryoni. Taxonomy (NCBI): domain Eukaryota; kingdom Metazoa; phylum Arthropoda; class Insecta; order Diptera; family Tephritidae; genus Bactrocera; species Bactrocera tryoni. Next base: position 254 of record NW_024392750.1, read on the forward strand.
CGTCCGTATGATTTTTTTCCTAAGACCCACAATTTCCATGCCATTATAGTTTGTGCTAATCAATATTTCAAAAAATTTCAAAATTTTGCTTCATTTGTAATAAACTCTTGACTGAAGATGAAACTGTTGTGGTCAGTCATGAAATGCCAACTTTGATCGATGCAAGTATCGCGAGAAGTGATGCGTTTACTGATTACTTAAAAAGTCAAGAGTCCGTTAAAATCCACGTGGATTGCAGAAAATCGCACACCCGGAAACCTTCAATCTCTGGAGCTAAAAGATAATGTGAGGAAGAACAGGCCAGTAATTCAAAAGTAAGTCCACCTCGTACTAGAGCGCGAGTAAGTGAATCCGGCTTTTGTTTTAAAGAACATTGCTTATTTTGTGGCGATGAAGCGGACGAGAAAGCAGAGAAGAAGAAAGCACTTAATTCATAAGGTTTCTACTCTTACATTCAAAGATTCATTGTGGTGAATTGTCTTCTGTGGTAATGTATGTGTAATGGTGTCATCGGTTGTGGTATATTAGCTGTGTCTTACTAGGATGGGCCAGTTTTTCTTGGGTAGAGTGGGTGGATGCTTAACTCATTTAAACACTTTCTATAACAAAACCAAAAGCTAAAGATTTGGTTTGCATAGATGAGTCCGTTCGCAAGTTATAAAAATACAACGAAAAGTGGCATTACTTTATATTTATAGATAAAGCATCTGTGTATATTGAATTCATTTGTTACAAAAAATATTATAACTGAAGAAGCGCTCAACCGATTCTGTGTCAATGCCACACAACCAATCAACTAAAGAGTCAAATGTGATATCTGAAGGACCGCTCAACCAACTTTTTTCCAACTTCAAATTAACCATCCACCAGATAGTCGAAACGAAGCCTAAAGATGAGTTCATTCTTAAGCTATAAAAATACAACGATAAATGGCATTAATTTTACATATGTATATGGAAATCAATCAAAATCTAAAGATTTGGTTTGGGTAGGTGACAGCGATCATAAGTTGTATATTGAATTCATTTGTTACAAAAAATGTGATAAGTGAAGAACCGCTCAACCAGTTCTGTGCCAACTTTACACTAACTATCACCAGATAGTCGAAACGAAGCCTAAGGAGTTGGTTTGGATAGCTGAGTCCATGCTTAAGTTATAAAATTACAACGGAAAGTGGCATTACTTTTTAAAAATATAGATATAGCATCTATGTTTATTGAATTCATTAAATACTAAAGGTTTGGTTTGCAGGTGAGTCCGTTCTTAAGTTATGAAATTATTTTTTCTTTAAATTTATAAATATAAATATAGCATCTATGTACTTATATTGAATTTGGGTTGGTTTGAATTGATGAGTCCATTCTTAAGCTTAAACAACCAATTCTGTGCCAACTTCACACAAACCATCTACTAAACAGTCGAAAAAGGCAACTGAAAAACCGCTCAACCGATTTAGTGCCAAGTTTACAAAGACCGTCCACCAGATTTTCGAACCAAAGCCTAAATATTTGGTTTGGATAGTGAGTCCGTTCGTAAGTTGCAAAAATACTACGAGAAGTGGCCTTGCTTTCTAC
>NW_024392751.1:0-1609 GCF_016617805.1 Bactrocera tryoni
TTCTGCATAGCGCTTTCCTTTCATGGGCAAAAGTCGCACGGTGCCATGTCAGATAAATACGGCTAGAAGGGTGTGAAATGCTTGGTTAAGCTTAGTACGCAGCTCTCAAAAAACGTTAAAACTTCATATAAAAAAACGCTTAAGAAGCGGTCAAGAAACTTTCTTGCGATAAATTTAATTGTGCTAGTACGCATCTAGTACTAATTATACTCTCGCAACAAAGTTTCTAAGGAGAGTATTATAGTTTTGTTCACATAACGGTTGTTTGTAAGTCCTAAAACTAAAAGAGTCAGATATAGGGTTATATATACCAAAGTGATCAGGGTGACGAGTAGAGTTGAAATCCGGATGTCTGTCTGTTCGTCCGTCTGTCTGTCCGTCCGTCCGTCCGTGCAAGCTGTAACTTGAGTAAAAATTGAGATATTATGATGAAATTTAGTAAACGTATTTCTTGGCTCCTTAAGAGGGTTAAGTTCGAAGATGGGCAAAATCTTACCACTGCCACGCCCACAAAATGGCGGAAACCGAAAACCTATAAAGTGTCATAACTAAGCCATAAATAAAGATATTGAAGTGAAATTTGGCACAAAGGATCGCTTTAGGGAGGGGCATATTTGGGCGTAATTTTTTTGGAAAAGTGGGCGTGGCCCCGCCCCCTACTAAGTTTTTTGTATATATCTCGGAAACTACTATAGCTATGTCAACCAAACTCTATAGAGTCGTTTCCTTGGCATTTTCATATACAGTTCAAAAATAGAAGAATTCAGATAATAACCACGCCCACCCCCTATACAAAGGTTATGTTGAAAATCACTAAAAGTGCGTTAACCGACTAACAAAAAACGTCAGAAACACTAAATTTTACGAAAGAAATGGCAGAAGGAAGCTGCACCCAGGCTTTTTTTTAAAATTGAAAATGGGCGTAGCGTCGCCCACTTATGGACCAAAAACCATATCTCGGGAACTACTCAACCGATTTCAATGAAATTCGGTATGTAATATTTTCTTAACACCCTGATGACATGTACGAAATATGGGTGATATTTCGTATATACATTATGACCAAATGATTATAGCGGAATACAACTTTACACAAATACGGTATTTGAAAAATATGTAAATGACTGATAATGAAATCTCGATTATCACTTTATCATGCGAGAGTATAAAATGTTCGGTGACACCCGAACTTAGCCCTGCCTTACTTGTTTCAGTAAAATGTGAATATGGCAAACCTGGTTTTGCGAAGAAACATCAAATCAACAATTGTTTCTTGAAGGAAATTCGAAGTAATCGTCAAATTCATCCTAAATTAGTTGAAATCATTTTTATGAAGTATATTCCATTTTGAAATGTTGTATAAAACCTACCAATCATCAACAACATTTCTTAAATCTCAATGAAAATATTTATCTTACCATTCACATACACACATTAGTTTTACGCACAAAGTTTGTTTTCTTTGTTTATTCGCTCTTGCTCTTCTAATGTATATCATTCACAATGCGTAACCAGCTGACAAAATTACTTGAGAAATAATGTATTTTTTTTCTTGAGCAATTACTTGAGAGTTGCGTACCAACCTTTACTACCGAAAGTAGCTCTTCTT
>NW_024392752.1:0-1346 GCF_016617805.1 Bactrocera tryoni
CCAATTAACTGCAGACATGTTTTACTATGTATAAGATAGGGTGAAAACATATACATATAACTAATATTCATAATTTTGAGACATCCGGCTGGCTTTACTCAGGGTGTAATGAGGTATAGTCACACTTCTTGGTAAGCAGTTACAGTAATAGGGCTATACCCAATGCCTTCTCTTGCGTTCTCTCCGCGCGGCATGGAAATTGAGCAACCCTTATGTAAGATGCAGAAACGAAGCCGTGTGGAACTTGGGGTCACAGCTCAAATAGGGGAAACTCCAGCGGAGCCACTCCAAAATATTCAGTTTAAGGGTTCGCTGAAGACTAATTACAGCGTCTGTTCACCAGAGGTGGGTCTGTGAGCGTGCGTCGGTCTTGAAACAAGCGGCTCGCTAAATAAATGTGTAGAAAACTTTAAAACTTAAAATTGGCCTATCGAGGTTGTGCGCTGGATTTGGGCTCGCCTCGTAGAAACCACTCCTAATGAAAAATAAACAACACGCTTGGATGAAAGACTCCTCTTTTGATGACGACCATAGCAAACGTAAGAATAACCATAATTTATGGGCATGTACCTGATTCCTAAATTGGGAAAGTGCCGCTGCCCAGCTTGTAGATCTCCTCAGCAAAGGCTGACATCACCGCCGCCGGCTGGAGCACGCTTAAGACGATTGCCTCCGCCACGATGTGAAAATTGTGCTGGGCGATTTAACACCAGGGCGGGCAAAGAAGGCCACTTTGGTGCAACAGTTGGAAAATGCAGCCTCCATAGCGAAACCTCTCCAAATGAATTGAGGCTGATCGACTTCGCAGGGACCCGAAATATGGTTATCTGTAGTACTAAATTCCAGCAAACGAAAATTCATCATCCGAATCGAAAAGTTCAAAACTGACTATGATGAGATTTGAATAGCAATCACCCTAATGAAAAACAACAAAATACGCTCTGCCCAATTCGCAAAAAGGAGCACCCCACAATCAAGGCCCATTGCTGTGGGATAACCCTTCTTAATATTGCACATAATGTCTTATCGAGAGTAGTGTGTGGAAAACTGAAACCCATATGATCAAAAAAATAATCGGTAATAAGTATTACAAATTAATTTTTAGTTGGAAACATTTCATTACACATCAATTTTCTATGATACACATTTAAAAATTATTTTTTTTAAGTCTGAAAATTTCAAATTTAACTTAAAATCTTTAAACTTTCAAAGATTTTTTGAACATTTGGCTTTAGTGTACTCTTTTAACCATAGGAGATGCAGAGCTTGAGAAAAAACCAGTGAAATCAGAAGTTTTATATTTTTAGGAAAACTCTTAAGGGGACCCTACGAACTGTATTTTGACG
>NW_024392753.1:0-1881 GCF_016617805.1 Bactrocera tryoni
ATATAGTTACCTTCCTTAATCAGAAAGGCTGGAATGTTCGCGTCACGTGCAAAAATGTTCAATACATTTGGGCAATCGTTTGTGAAATATAGTATTTTGACAGTTGATTGTTTAGTATTTCGATTTTTTCGGATTTGGCTCTAAAGGCGATTTCCCTGTCTTTGTGCTGTCAAGGAATGCACGCTGAAAAAATCGGCAAGTCTGAGGAAATTTTGACAGAAAAGTCCAATTGATCTATAAAAATGTTATCGAAAAGCAATATATCGTTCTTGATGTTTGTGGCCAACTAATTCCCAACTTTCTGATTTTTTTTTTAATATCTGCAAATGTGCCCTTCTGAAAAAAATTTAAAAAAATTTGTACTTATCAGACAATAAACTAGGTATTTCACGAAGGAAAAAAAATTAAAATTGGATTTTTGGCAGACCTTTTTATAAAAAAATGCCAATTTCGATGAAAATTTCTCGAAATTTTTTTTAAATAGTTGTAATTAAAAAAAGTCCTTCGTTCAAGACCTTGTAAATGATATCTCGAAGACCTGTGTAAAATTTAATCAATATCGGTTGAGTAGTTCGCGAAAAATCTTGACAACCGACTTTGAAAACAAAGTTTTGTGAAAAACGAGTTTAAAGACGGCGCACTTAGCCTATCTAACCTCGAACGCACAAGTTTTCAAGGCTGTATCTCCGAAACTATTAGTCGGATAAACTTGAAAATTTAGGACAATATTCTAGAGATGTCATAAAATTTAATAAGATAAAAAAGTTTTCGATTTTTTGAAACTGTGAAACCCATGTAACCCCATAAGAAACTTAATTTTATTCAGATGACTCTCATTCTATCCAAAATGTACGGCGGAAAGATGGACAGAATTAGTAAAAGTGGTTATAGTCCGATATTACTTATTTTAAAACTATGCAAGTAGAATTCAAAGGAAATGTTAAAAATAAGTTTGGTTCAATCAGTCGAGTAGTTTATGAGTTAAGTAATTTCCCATAAAAGTTGGCGGTACTAAACCTATTCAGCTGCTTTTGAATTGGTTCACATATGGACATGTTATAATAGGTTGTCAAAAAAGTATTGCGGTATTTTCGCTAGTTGGCGCTGAAAGCGCGTAGTTCTAGTTTTATTCGTCGCATCGGGTCATGCTATACCTTTTTGGAAAGCTCATTTCACGCGCTAACACGTGTTTGATTGATTGTCGTTTCTTTTAAGTCGTTCGTGAGTTATAGCGTCGCAAACATGGAGCAAAATAAAGAGAAAATACGGCATATTTTACAGTACTACTACGATAAAGGCAAAAATGCATCTCAAGCCGCCAATAAAATTTGTGCAGTTTATGGACCCGATACAGTTTCCATTTCCACCGCACAACGATGGTTTCAACGTTTTCGTTCTGGTGTCGAGGTGGTCGAAGATGCGCCACGCTCCGGAAGGCCTGTCGTCGAAAATTGCGATAAAATCGTTGAATTGGTCGAAAGAGACCGGCATAGTAGCAGCCGTAGCATTGGTCAAGAGCTGGGCATGAGTCATCAAAAATTCATTTCAATTTCAATAAAAAAAAATTCAATAAAAATACCGCAAGACTTTTTTGACAACCCATTATCATTCACATGTTTTCGGTATATTATGGTATAGTGGCATTTGAAATTGATTAATAACTATAGAAAACTCGCATATAACGGTATTGCCTGTTAAACATCTACAGGCAATAGTTATTATTCAATTTGTTTCTTTTCATACGAGTGTAAAGTAGAATATTGATTACTTTTTGCTGGAGTAGATCATATTTTAACAATAAAGAAGAAAAGTAAAATACAAAAGTTGTTATGAAAAGCATATTCACTAGAAATATACTTTGAAATTGTTTGTCGAGGAGTA
>NW_024392754.1:0-501 GCF_016617805.1 Bactrocera tryoni
AAATTCCACAGTTTTACATTTAGGTATAAAACCGATTTTCTTGCATGTACACATTTAGAAATCCATATCAAATTTCTTCAAATCATTAGCTTCACATATTAAAGTTAATTAACTTTCTTCATCTTACTAAAGTGTGCATAAAGCCATAACGGATATGCATTTGGAAAAATTCCACAACTTTACATTTAGGTATAAAACCGATAGTCTGGCATGTTCACTTTTAGAAATCCATATAAAGTTGCTTCAAATCGTTAGCTTCACATATTAAAGTTAATTAACTTTCTTCATCTTACAGAGGTTGGCATAAAGCCAAAACGGCAGTGCATTTGGAAATATTCGACAATTTTACATTTGGGTATAAAACTGATTTTCTTGCATGTACAAGTTTACTCGAAACGCAAACCACCAAAATACCAAGTCAGCATTGTCTGCCTAATATCCGCTTCAGGCAATGCTGAACATTAACACCACCCCAATCCATGACCAACGGCCCGAGTTATG
>NW_024392755.1:0-1046 GCF_016617805.1 Bactrocera tryoni
TTTATACTCTCGCAACAATGTTGCTAAGGAGAGTATTATAGTTTTGTTCACATAACGGTTGTTTGTAAGTCCTAAAACTAAAAGAGTCAGATATAGGGTTATATATACCAAAGTGATCAGGGTGACGAGTAGAGTTGAAATCCGGATGTCTGTCTGTCCGTCCGTCCGTCCGTGCAAGCTGTAACTTGAGTAAAAATTTAGATATCATGATGAAACTTGGTACACGTATTCCTTGGCTCCATAAGAAGGTCAAGTTCGAAGATGGGCAAAATCGGCCCACCGCCATACCCACAAAATGGCGGAAACCGAAAACCTATAAAGCGTCATAACTAAGCTATAAATAAAGATAATAAAGTGAAATTTGGCACAAAGGATCGCATTAGGGAGTGGCATACTTGGACGTAATTTTTTTGGAAAAGTGGGCGTGGCCCCGCTCCCTACTAAGTTTTTTGTGCATATCTCGGAAACTCTGTCAACCAAACTCTATAGAGTCGTTTCCTTCAGGCATTTCCATATACAGTTCAAAAATGGAAGAAATCGGATAATAACCACGCCCACCTCCCATACAAAGGTTATGTTGAAAATCATTAAAAGTGGGTTAACCGACTAACAAAAAACTTCAGAAACACTAAATTTTACGGAAGAAGTGGCAGAAGGAAGCTGCACCCAGGCTTTTTTTAAAAACTGAAAATGGGCGTGGCGCCGCCCACTTATGGACCAAAAACCATATCTCAGGAACTGCTAGACCGATTTCAATGAAATTCGGTATATAATATTTTCTTAACACCCTGATGACATGTACGAAATATGGGTGAAATCGGTTCACAACCACGCCTTCTTCCAATATAAAGCTATTTTGAATTCCATCTGATGCCTTCTCTGTATAATACGAGTATAAACATTAGGAACCAATGATGATAGCGGAATAAAACTTTACAAAATACGGTATTTGAAAAATATGTAAATGACGTATAATGAAATCTCGATTATCACTTTATCATGCGAGAGTATAAAATGTTCGGTGACACCCGAACTTAGCCCTTCCT
>NW_024392756.1:0-639 GCF_016617805.1 Bactrocera tryoni
ATATGGATTTCTAAATGTGTACATGCAAGAAAATCGGCTTTATACCTAAAGGTAAAATTGTGGAATTTTCCAAATGCACTGCCGTTTTGTCTTTATGCCAACTTCAGTAAGATGAAGAAAGTTAATTAACTTTAATATGTGAATTCAATAATTTGAAACAACTTGATATGGATTTCTAAATGTGTACATGCAAGAAAGTCGGTTTTATACCTAAAGGCAAAATTCTGGAAATTTACCAAATGCACTGCCGTTATGGTCTTATGTCAACTTGAGTAAGATGGTGAGTGTCGGGGTATGTCGACGTAAGGGGCCGATTGCGTTTAATTAAAAGATGGTTAGTTTTAGTTCAAACGTTATAAACTTTAATTCAATATATTTGGATTTATACATACAAGTGTATGATTGTGTGTGTATGTGTTTCCAATAGGGATTAATTGTTATTGAGTTTGTATAAGCTAGTGTGAGAGTTGAGTGTTAATATACATACGTATTGTGTTGATTGAAATATATAATTCCTTTTTGTGTGCTGGGTTTATTCCCTCGTTGTGGGTACTTGATGGATAATTTTGGTGAATTCCTGTATTGTATCCGTATTGTTTTATGTAGTGATTAAAGCTCGTACTTAACGTGTATTTTATA
>NW_024392757.1:0-4616 GCF_016617805.1 Bactrocera tryoni
TTAATGGGAATCAGCTATACAAAGCATTAATTAATTATGAAGAATTCTCTACTACGAGTCGAAGCCGTTCTCCATTCACGGCCACTCTCTCTCGCAAGATCCCTCTATTATCACAGTCCTAACTCCAGGGCTAAGGCCATATCTGAGCGAGGCGTGGAGTTACTATCCTTCATAAGCCGAGAATAAGTAAAATGCATAGAATCGCCGACAATACCGAAAAGGCAAATAATAAACAACACGTAAACCTTACCAATAAAATAAGAAATAATAAATAACCGCTAGTAAAAAAATAAAAGCAAACATTTTTTTTTTACTACAATAAAAATGCGGGACGCAAAAGGAAATTACTACTTCAAGCACCACTACTTAAATAAAATACAAATTTATATTAAAACCATTTTATATTAAAAGCGATTTGCTTCTTACAGCTAATATTCTGCAACCTCGGCTACTCCGCCAACAGTAAGCCGAATTACATGTATATACAAAATACTAGGCAAAATAGTCGCCTAGGTAGCCCAGGATGTTTAAATGAGTGAAGCATCCACCTACTTTAACCGTAAAAAATGGCACACACTAATAAAACACAGCGATACACCATATTTGACGACACCACACTCGTACATAACACATCTCACCACACTTGCACATCCACCCACTCAGCATAAAGGATGGTCCCCGGAGCAGATTCAACACATTCGTTTTTGATACTTTTGCTTATACGCTGCGCCGCGATACCAGCTCACGCTCCTCGACGGTTATCCAATCCACCAATCCTGTGCGCGTTAGTTCGAGTCGTCCACGATACTTCAATCCATCATCGATACATCAGCAACCACCGGGATACATTCGTATAACCAGAGAATATGAAGTAATATAGAATGCGCATCTCGTACAACGTACACGTTGTATGGCGGGTCATACTGGTACAACCCGCTAGTTTGCTGTTAAGTTCACAGAAAATTCGCTCATTTCGCTGTTAACTTTACAGAAAATTCAATGCACAGAAGCCATAACTGTAGCCGAATGACTCCTCGTTTCCTTGCTTCGTTTCTCACACTTTTGGCAGTCAAATAAAATAAAAATGAAAATGAAAAAAGCATAGAGCGATGCCGCGAAGTCGAGCACAGCATTGATTTTGTAGATAGAAAAACAAACTACAATATGTGTGATATGTTGCCCTTGTATGTGTGTATGATTTGGTTCTTCGTTGCTTAGCAAAAAATTCAAATTTTCTTGCTACTTCATATTTTTAAATCACTTAAATACCGAATGTAGAGTTTTCACATTTATGTATACACGTAAAACAAAAAAAAAAATCATAACAATGATGGATATGAGGGAATATAAATAAAAGTAAATATGTGTGTACATTATGTGATATTATTTATATGTCTTCTGTAAAATTAAATTTATAAATAAATATGTATTAATAGTTATAATCATAATTTTTTAGTCATTGCGACAAAAACGAAAACAAAAATATAGTTTATTATAAATTTTATATTAATTAATTAATTGTTTCAATTTTAAATAAAATATTAACATCTATTGACCAGCAATAATTTTTAATTTACTTGGTTTTGAACTTCCTTTTTGCACAGCCCAAATGCAGTGTTTTCTTAAAAGTATTAATAATATAAAATCTAAAGTTTCTAGTCTATGGTTACAGCACTCCCAACTGAACCATTCGGGAGTAGAATTTTTGCATGATTCTAACATGAAAGCCTTTATGCCTAATTTCTCAGGCCTAATTTAAAAATTTGTTGAAACATTATGACATGTTTTACACTAGCACTCATAAGGGCTTCCGATGGAGCAACGAGATTACCGTAATCTGTAAGTGATTGATAGTTTTTGTGAAAAATGAACAGTTAACTAGGAGCAGTTAAAACTTCATCTTTTTTCCTTAATTCTTAGCAACATTTTTCACATTTTAACCTTGGAATGATTTTGTATGCCCCATATCCAACAAAATATCTAATTGATACCAGCTCTAAACTAATACCTGACTGGTTACAAAATGAGTCTTCCAAAAAGTAATTCTCATGCAATTGGTCGTTAAAATCAAAATCATATAGCAGGCTGTTATCTTCTTCCTCATTTACAAGCAACTCGGGTTCATTGTTAGAAACGCTGGTAATTACCTGATCCATTGAATCCTGCGTCTCTTCACAGTTGCTAAATGAACTATTTTTTTATAATTTTGAAAGCCAATAAGCTGGCTAAAATACGAGTATTATTCAGCTCAGCTACAGAGGGGTTGGTATTATTACCGCCTTTTTGTCTCAATATAGCAGATATATTTTCTAATTTGTCTTGGTTTAAAGATTTTGTCATAATGAAAAATTTGTCTGAATTATCTTTTAATACTTCTTAGACGATTAGAAGAGCAGATTTTAATGATAATTTCATTCCATCTAAAAAATATACTCTTTTTTTTCGTCGACAAATTTAACTCCCTCTAAGTAGCATAAGAATAATTGAGTAAATTTATGTGGTTCTTTGTTGAGTTGAATAGCAGACCGATAACAATTATCTGAGTATAATAATCCACTATTCATGCAGTGAAAAATTTTGTAAATTTTTGAAATAAATTGTTGTACCGTTGTATCGCAAATAGTTTTAATAGCAGCTTCAACTGTTTTGCTAAACACTTGCGTTGCAAATTTAACTCGCATTTTTTGAAATGAGTTTGGAAATATGTGTTGTCTAGTCAACTTTGGGCACATCTTGGTATTGCAGTTTTCCTCTCGTTCCCACAACTCCTGTATGACTTTAAAACTTACAATGCCATCGGGCGTTTTTAGGTCACACTTCAGCAATCCATTCCGTAACGACTTAATAAAATGTGGGAGATCAAACATGCAGTAAATGTTTTTCCTTTCAAAATTAAAATAAGGCTTTTCTGTACTAACCCCAAAATTAGAAAAGCATTTTCGATTAGACGATCCCTGATCGCAAACTAGTACATTTATATTTATGCCAAAGCTACTTATCATTCTCAGAATTTCTTTAATAATTCCACATAAAATATTTGAGGTTAATCCGTTCTCAGAAACAAAATAATTTAAAATTGAACTCCAATTAGAGAACATTGATTTCAGCATAAAACGCATACCTGCTTACCGATTTTATTTGTTCTCTCGAAGCCTATACAATCAAATCCGTCAATCAAATTCAGTTTTGAATTATATCTTAATTCCTTTCGAATTGCCATTTCGTCCATCAAAATTACCAAGTGATTTTCATTTGTATACCCTGAACAGGGTATATTAAGTTTGTCACGATGTTTGTAACACCCAGAAAGAAGCATCGGAGACCCTATAAAGTATATATATAAATGATCAGTATGTTGAGCTGAGTCGATTTAACCATGTCCGTCTATCTGTCTGTCCGTCCGACCGTCCGTCCGTCTGTATATATACGAACCAGAGACCTGCACGATTAAGGTAGGCATCGTACGATTACGTTACTAAGTAACACTTCTGACGATTACCACGATGCGAAGGTAACATTGCGCATCGGCATCGGGGCATCGTGGCATCGTACGATTACTATCTGGTATCGTCAATGGCAAATGAAACGAAATACATACATACAACATACAAGTGAACATATAACATAGGGTACATTCTCTCCCGTCTTGGTATCCACAATTTTATTGTAAAACTTCCAGATGTCACTTGAACCCGATCCATCACTAATTTTATAAACACCACTTTTAATATGTTGTAAAATTTCCATTATATACATTTAAATAATAGCACAAATGCAAAAACTTATCTAATGCGAAAATGCCAGTTCTTTTCTTCGTGCCCAATACTAAGTGAGTAACATGTTAGTAATCGGCGATGCCGCGATGCCGATACCCACGATGCCGATGCCCACGATGCCAAAGTACCGTTACGTAGCGTGTACTCGCCGCATCGGCATCGCCGCTTGCTAACATGTTACTTTTTTAATTACTCGTGCAGGTCTCTGATACGAACTAGTCCCTCAGTTTTTATGATAACCTTTTTTCGGAACTGCCGATAACGGACCACTATAACATATAGCTGCCATATAAACTGAACGATCGGAATCAAGTTCTTGTAATCAAACTTTCACAGTTGACAATGTATCTTCACCAAATTTGGTATAGATTTTTTTTCTAAGGCAACAATGTAATCTCCGAAGAAATTGGTCAGATCGGTTTACTATAGCATATAGCTACCATACAAACTGAACGATCGGAATCAAGTTCTTGTATGGAAATTTTTCACATTTGACAATGTCTCTTCACAAAAGTTGGTATGCGTTATTGTTTATAGAAATAACGTAATACCGAAAGAAATTGATCAGATCGGTTCACTATAGCATATAGCTACCATACAAACTGAACGATCGGAATCAAGTTCTTGTATGGAAATTTTTCACATTTGACGCTGTATCTTCACCAAGTTTGGTATACTTTATTTTCTAAGGCAACAATGTAATCTCCGAAAAAATTGTTCAGATCGGATTACTATAGCATATAGCTTCCACACAAACTGAACACATAGTTACTAAAAGAAATGCACTTTGTGAAGGGTATATTAGCTTCGGTGCAGCCGAAGTTAACTGTTTTTTTCTTG
>NW_024392758.1:0-2310 GCF_016617805.1 Bactrocera tryoni
TTTAAGGCAACTCAATATCGACTGCTAATAGTGAATGTGTATATACAAGAAAATCGACTTTATACCTGAATATAAGATTGTAGATTTCTTCCAAATGCACTGCCTTTCTTTCTTTATGTCAGCTTCGGTAAAATGAAGGAGGTTAATGAACTTAAATATTTAATGTTAATGATTTGAAATAACTCAATACCGACTGCAAAATGTGTACATACAAGAAAGTCGCCTTAATACCTGAATTTAAGATAGTCGAATTCTTCCAAATGCACTGCCGTTATGGCTTTACGTCAACTTCGGTAAGATGAAGAAGGTTAGTTAACTTAAATTTGTTAAATTAATGACTTAAAGCAACTCAATATCGACTGCTAAATGTGTATATACAAGAAAATCGACTTTATACCTGAATATAAGATTGTCGAATTCTTCCAAATGCACTGCCGTTATGGCTTTATGTCAACTTCAGTAAGATGAAGAAGGTTAATTAACTTAAATATTTGATGTTAATGATTTGAAGCAACTCAATATCGACTGCTAAATGTGTATATACAAGAAAATCGACTTTATACCTGAATATAAGATTGTCGAATTCTTCCAAATGCACTGCCGTTATGGCTTTACGTCAACTTCGGTAAGATGAAGAAGGTTAGTTAACTTAAATTTGTTAAATTAATGACTTAAAGCAACTCAATATCGACTGCTAAATGTGTATATACAAGAAAATCGACTTTATACCTGAATATAAGATTGTCGAATTCTTCCAAATGCACTGCCGTTATGGCTTTATGTCAACTTCAGTAAGATGAAGAAGGCTAATTAACTTAAATATTTGATGTTAATGATTTGAAGCAACTCAATATCGACTGTTAAATGTGTATATACAAGAAAATCGACTTTATACCTGAATATAAGATTGTCGAATTCTTCCAAATGCACTGCCGTTATGGCTTTATGTCAACTTCGGTAAGATGAAGAAGGCTAATTAACTTAAATATTTGATTTTATTGATTTGAAGCAACTCAATATCGACTGCTAAATGTGTATATACAAGAAAATCGACTTTATACCTGAATATAAGATTGTCGAATTCTTCCAAATGCACTGCCGTTATGGCTTTATGTCAACTTCGATAAGATGAAGAAGGCTAATTAACTTAAATATTTGATGTTAATGATTTGAAGCAACTCAACACCGACTGCTAAATGTGTGTATACAAGAAAATCGACTTTATACCTGAATATAAGATTGTCGAATTCTTCCAAATGCACTGCCGTTATGGCTTTATGTCAACTTCGATAAGATGAAGAAGGCTAATTAACTTAAATATTTGATGTTAATGATTTGAAGCAACTCAATACCGACTGCTAAATGTGTGTATACAAGAAAATCGACTTTATACCTGAATATAAGATTGTCGAATTCTTCCACATGCACTGCCGTTATGGCTTTATGTCAACTTGGGTAAGACGTAGAAGGCTAATTAACTTAAATATTTGATGTTAATGATTTGAAGCAACTCAACACCGACTGCTAAATGTGTGTATACAAGAAAATCGACTTTATACCTGAATATAAGATTGTCGAATTCTTCCACATGCACTGCCGTTATGGTTTTATGTCAACTTGGGTAAGACGTAGAAGGCTAATAAACTTTAATATTTGATTTTAGTGATTTGAAGCAACTCAACACCGACTGCTAAATGTGTATATACAAGAAAATCGACTTTATACCTGAATATAAGATTGTCGAATTCTTCCAAATGCACTGCCGTTATGGCTTTATGTCAACTTGGGTAAGACGTAGAAGGCTAATAAACTTTAATATTTGATTTTAGTGATTTGAAGCAACTCAACACCGACTGCTAAATGTGTATATACAAGAAAATCGACTTTATACCTGAATATAAGATTGTCGAATTCTTCCAAATGCACTGCCGTTATGGCTTTATGTCAACTTCGATAAGATGAATAAAGCTAATTAACTTAAAAATTTGATGTTAACGATTTAAAGCAACTCAACACCGACTGCTAAATGTGTATATACAAGAAAATCGACTTTATACCTGAATATAAGATTGTCGAATTCTTCCAAATGCACTGCCGTTATGGCTTTATGTCAACTTCGATAAGATGAATAAAGCTAATTAACTTAAATATTTGATGTTAACGATTTAAAGCAACTCAACACCGACTGCTAAATGTGTATATACAAGAAAATCGACTTTATACCTGAATATAAGATTGTCGAATTCTTCCAAATGCACTGCCGTTATGGCTTTATGTCAACTTGGGTAAGATGAAGAAGGTTAATTAACT
>NW_024392759.1:0-3356 GCF_016617805.1 Bactrocera tryoni
TTAAATATGTTAAATTAATGATTTAAAGCAACTCAATATCGATTGCTAAATGTGTATATACAAGAAAATCGACTTTATAACTGAATACAAAAATGTCGAATTCTTCCAAATGCACTGCCGTTATGGCTTTATGTCAACTTCAGTAAAATGAAGAAGGTTAATTAACTTAAATATGTTAAATTAATGATTTAAAGCAACTCAATATCGACTGCTAAATGTGTATATACAAGAAAATCGACTTTATACCTGAATATAAGAATGTCGAATTCTTCCACATACACTGCCGTTATGGCTCAGTGTCAACTTCAGTAAGATGAAGAAAGTTAATTAACTTAAATATGTTAAATTAATGATTTAAAGCAACTCAATATCGACTGCTAAATGTGTATATACAAGAAAATCGACTTTATACCTGAATATAAGAATGTCGAATTCTTCCACATACACTGCCGTTATGGCTCAGTGTCAACTTCAGTAAGATGAAGAAGGTTAATTAACTTAATTATGTGGGGTAAATGATTTGAAGCAACTCAATATCGATTGCTAAATGTGTATACACAAGAAAATCGATTTTATACCTGAATATAAGATTGTCGAATTCTTCCAAATGCACTGCCGTTATGGCTTTATGTCAACTTCAGTAAGATGAAGAAGGTTAATTAACTTAAATATGTTAAATTAATGATTTAAAGCAACTCAATATCGACTGCTAAATGTTTATATACAAGAAAATCGACTTTATACCTGAATAT
Source organism: Bactrocera tryoni (assembly GCF_016617805.1). Taxonomy (NCBI): domain Eukaryota; kingdom Metazoa; phylum Arthropoda; class Insecta; order Diptera; family Tephritidae; genus Bactrocera; species Bactrocera tryoni. Next base: position 753 of record NW_024392759.1, read on the forward strand.
AAGAATGTCGAATTCTTCCAAATGCACTGCCGTTATGGCTTTATGTCAACTTCAGTAAGATGAAGAAAGTTAATTAACTTAAATATGTTAAATTAATGATTTAAAGCAACTCAATATCGACTGCTAAATGTGTATATACAAGAAAATCGACTTTATACCTGAATATAAGAATGTCGAATTCTTCCAAATGCACTGCCGTTATGGCTTTATGTCAACTTCAGTAAAATGAGGAAGGTTAATTAACTTAAATATGTTAAATTAATGATTTAAAGCAACTCAATATCGACTGCTAAATGTGTATATACAAGAAAATCGACTTTATACCTGAATATAAGATTGTCGAATTCTTCCAAATGCACTGCCGTTATGGCTTTATGTCAACTTCAGTAAAATGAAGAAGGTTAATTAACTTAAATATGTTAAATTAATGATTTAAAGCAACTCAATATCGACTGCTAAATGTGTATATACAAGAAAATCGACTTTATACCTGAATATAAGAATGTCGAATTCTTCCAAATGCACTGCCGTTATGGCTTTATGTCAACTTCAGTAAAATGAAGAAGGTTAATTAACTTAAATATGTTAAATTAATGATTTAAGGCAACTCAATATCGACTGCTAAATGTGTATATACAAGAAAATCGACTTTATACCTGAATATAAGATTGTCGAATTCTTCCAAATGCACTGCCGTTATGGCTTTATGTCAACTTCAGTAAGATGAAGAAGGTTAATTAACTTAAATATGTTAAATTAATGATTTAAAGCAACTCAATATCGACTGCTAAATGTGCATATACAAGAAAATCGACTTTTTACCTGAATATGAGATTATCGAATTCTTCCAAATGCACTGCCGTTATGGCTTTATGTCAACTTCAGGAAGGTGAAGAAAGTAAATTAACTTAAATATGTTAAATTAATGATTTAAAGCCACTCAGTATCGACTGCTTAATGTGTATATACAAGAAAATCGACTTTATACCTGAATATAAGATTGTCGAATTCTTCCAAATGCACTGCCGTTATGGCTTTATGTCAACTTCAGTAAGATGAAGAAAGTTAATTAACTTAAATATGTTAAATTAATGATTTAAAGCAACTCAATATCGACTGCTAAATGTGCATATACAAGAAAATCGACTTTATACCTGAATATAAGATTGTCGAATTCTTCCAAATGCACTGCCGTTATGGCTTTATGTCAACTTCAGGAAGGTGAAGAAAGTAAATTAACTTAAATATGTTAAATTAATGATTTAAAGCCACTCAGTATCGACTGCTTAATGTGTATATACAAGAAAATCGACTTTATACCTGAATATAAGATTGTCGAATTCTTCCAAATGCACTGCCGTTATGGCTTTATGTCAACTTCAGTAAAATGAAGAAAGTTAATTAACTTAAATATGTTAAATTAATGATTTAAGGCAATTCAATATCGACTGCTAAATGTGTATATACAAGAAAATCGACTTTATACCTGAATATAAGAATGTCGAATTCTTCCAAATGCACTGCCGTTATGGCTTTATGTCAACTTCAGTAAAATGAAGAAAGTTAATTAACTTAAATATGTTAAATTAATGATTTAAGGCAATTCAATATCGACTGCTAAATGTGTATATACAAGAAAATCGACTTTATACCTGAATATAAGAATGTCGAATTCTTCCAAATGCACTGCCGTTATGGCTTTATGTCAACTTCAGTAAGATGAAGAAGGTTAATTAACTTAAATATGTTAAATTAATGATTTAAAGCAACTCAATATCGACTGCTAAATGTGTATACACAAGAAAATCGACTTTATAACTGAATATAAGAATGTCGAATTCTTCCAAATGCACTGCCGTTATGGCTTTATGTCAACTTCAGTAAGATGAAGAAGGTTAATTAACTTAAATATGTTAAATTAATGATTTAAAGCAACTCAATATCGACTGCTAAATGTGTATATACAAGAAAATCGACTTTATACCTGAATATAAGAATGTCGAATTCTTCCAAATGCACTGCCTTTATGGCTTTATGTCAACTTCAGTAAGATGAAGAAGGTTAATTAACTTAAATATGTTAAATTAATGATTTAAAGCAACTCAATATCGACTGCTAAATGTGTATATACAAGAACATCGACTTAATACCTGAATATAAGAATGTCGAATTCTTTCAAATGCACTGCCGTTATGGCTTTATGTCAACTCCAGTAAGATAAGGAAGTTTAATTAACTTAAATATGTTAAATTAATGATTTAAAGCAACTCAATATCAACTGCTAAATGTGTATATACAAGAAACTCGACCTTATACCTGAATATAAGATTGTCGAATTCTTCCAAATGCACTGCTCTTATGGGTTTATGTCAACTTCAGCAAGATGAACTTAAACGTGTTAAATTAGTGATTTAAGGCAACTTAAAATCGACTGCTAAATGTGTACATACAAGAAAATCGACTTTATACCTGAATATAAGATTGTCGAATTCTTCCAAATGCTCTGCCGTTATGGCGTTATGCCAACTTCAGAAAGATGAAGAAAGTTAATTTACTTAAATATGTTAAATGAGTGATTTACAGCAACTCAATATCGACTGCTAA
>NW_024392760.1:0-639 GCF_016617805.1 Bactrocera tryoni
TAATTAAGTTTAATATGTGAATCTAATGATTTGAAGCAACTTGATATGTATTTCTAAATGTGTACATGCAAGAAAGTCGATTTTATACCTAAATGTAAAATTATGGTATTTTCCAAATGCACTGCCGTTTTGGCTTTATGCCAACTTGAGTAAGATGGTGAGGGTTAATTAACTTTAATATGTTAAGCTAATGATTTGAGGTAACTTGATATGGATTTCTAAATGTGTACATGCAAGAAAATCGGTTTTATACTTAAATGTACAATTGTGGATTTTTCCAAATGCACTGCCGTTATGGCTTTATGCCAACTTTAGTAAGATGAAGAAAGTTAATTAACTTTAATATGTGAAGCTAATGATTTGAAGCAACTTGATATGGATTTCTAAATGTGTACATGCCAGAAAGTCGGTTTTATAGCTAAATGTAAAATTGTGGAATTTTTCCAAATGCACTGCCGTTATGGTTTTATGCCAACTTCAGTAAGGTGAAGAAAGTTAATTAACTTTAATATGTGAATTTAATAACTTGAAGCAACTTGATATGGATTTCTAAATGTGTACATGCAAGAAAGTCGGTTTTATACCTAAATGTAAAATTGTGGAATTTTTTCCAAATGCACTGCCGTTTTGGCTTTATGC
>NW_024392761.1:0-1737 GCF_016617805.1 Bactrocera tryoni
ACTTGCTGACGACAGCCTTACTTCACGGTACTCAAAAGTACACGGATCAAATCAAAGCGTTGATCAGCGCCCTGAAAATGCCAGGCATTTTCAGTACCAATTGGCAGTGTGGAAAGGACACACTAACCACCTTGGTGGGGTTCGAGGCCCATCTAAAACCTCTGCCGTGCTTTGGGTCCGGCACCCGGTTGCAATGCAACTCCACATCGAACTAACTCAAATCTACCCGCATTTGGGTACAAACCACAACCAACACGATACTCCCCGAGGGGCCAGTCCGCATGAGCAGGTTGGAGTTACCTCCAAGGGCTCCTGCTCCCCGTGGTACCAGAATTAAGTCTCCGGTCAGACCTCGTAGCCGAAACTTGGTCCTTTGCGCGTAGGCCACGGCGAATATCGCATTCGATGGAACGATGAGCTGTATTAGATATACGACGACATTGCCATAGTAGTTCAACGAATTAAAAGACAGCGTCTACTATCATTCACCATAGTGTGACATTATTATGTTAGCTAGTTTTAAAGGGATATTAAGGTGAAAAATTTATCTATACTTGTATTATACATTACGAACATTTTTTTCTGAAAACAACAACTTAGTAATATACTCATCGTTTGTTTATGATCGTTTTTATTTTAATATGGTAAAATTAATTGTTTTATTCTATGGAATTTTTACCTTGTTAATTTTTTATAATAGTACATTTTTCGGACTACTCATTGTAAAAGGGATCTCTGAGTCGATAAATAATTTGATCTTTTATACTTATAATGAACAATCACTACAATTGGATTCTTATGCTCTCAAAGTCATACACAATAAATTAAAACTAGGCATTTACATATTTCTTTTCCAAAAATAAATTTCGCATATTCAGCTGGGAAACGGTCAAAATCCTAAAATCAAAATTCTGAAGTCAAAATTCCGGAATCAACATTCTGGGTCGACAAAATTCTGGAAATCGGAATTCCGCAATTCCTTTGCTTTTTTGGCTGCATTTCAAAATTCTGGTTTTTCATAATTCCGGAATTTAGAGGTGCGCAATCCGCGAACGAGCGGTATTAGCCGAGTCATAAAAGGCAAGAGAGTATTAAGCGTTGCGATCTTAAGCTGCTGAGCTACAGAAACAAAAATTTCAACAGCCGAAATTAACAATTTGATTAAAGTTTATAACTTTTAAATGTTACTTGTTAAGAGTAGATAAAATAATTTTTTTAATGGTAAAGAGTGAGTCTGTTGGATCAAATGTGCTGAAATGAGAATTGAAATCATGACATATACGGCGGAATGGTTCGTTTAACTCAAAATTTGTTCCAGAAAATTTTAAAAGTAAGGGTCTAAACTGCCTGGTAGGGCGAGAGGGAATGTTAAAATTAATATCAGATAAGAGAGATGGGCTACAGACTGACCCATTCATGAGTTTTACAAGAAATATTATACCAAGCAACTCCCTAGTACTAGCAAGTGTCGGGAGACTTATAAGTTGTAAGCGGTTAGTGTAAGAGGAAAGATTTAAACTGGAATCCCAATGCAAATGATTTAAAGCAAAAAGTAAAAAATGTTTTTGAACGGACTCTAACTTATCCGAGTGGACTTGGTAACTAGGGTTCCAAACCACAGAAGCATACTCCAATATAGGCCTCACCAGAGATGTAAAAATAATTTTGGTGGTAAGCGGACCTCTAAATTCTTTACACCAACGTTTAACAAAACTAAGAGGGCCGTTAGCTTTAAAA
>NW_024392762.1:0-1019 GCF_016617805.1 Bactrocera tryoni
TATATTTAGGTACTAAGGCGATTATCTTGTATATGCACATTTATTGATCGATATTGAGCAACTTCAAGTCATTAACTTCACATATTTAAGCTAATTAACATTTTTCATCTTACTGAAGCTGACATAAAGCCATAACGGCAGTGCATTTAGAAAAATTTCATATTCTTTTAATTAGGTATAAAGCGATTTTCTAGTATCTACACATTTAGCAATCGATATTGAGTTACTTCAAATCATTAGTTTAACATACTTAAGTTAATAAAACTTCTTCATCTTACTGAAGCTGACATAAAGCCATAACGACAGCGCATTTGGAAGAATTCGACAATCTTATGTTGAGGTATAAAATCGATTTTCTTGTAAATACACATTTAGCAGTCGATATTGAATTGCTTCAAATCATTAACATCAAATATTTAAGTTAATTAACCTTCTTCATCTTACTGAAGTTGACATAAAGCCATAACGGCAGTGCATTTGGAAGAATTCGACAATCTTATATTCAGGTATAAAGTTTATTTTCTTGTATATACACATTTAGCAGTCGATATTGAGTTGCTTTAAATCATTAATTTAACATATTTAAGTTAATTAACCTTCTTCATCTTACTGAAGTTGACATAAAGCCATAACGGCAGTGCATTTGGAAGAATTCGACAATTTTATATTCAGGTATAAAGTTTATTTTCTTGTATATACACATTTAGCAGTCGATATTAAATTGCTTCAAACCATTAACATCAAATATTTAAGATAAGTAACATTCTTCATCTTGCTGAAGTTGGCATAAAGCCATAACGGCAGTGCATTTGGAAGAATTCGACAATCTTATATTCAGGTATAAAGTCGATTTGCTTGTATATACACATTTAGCAGTCGATATTGAATTGCTTCAAACCATTAACATCAAATATTTAAGATAAGTAACATTCTTCATCTTGCTGAAGTTGGCATAAAGCCATAACGGCAGTGCATTTGGAAGAATTCGACAATCTTATTATATTTAGGTATAAATTCGA
>NW_024392763.1:0-789 GCF_016617805.1 Bactrocera tryoni
CCGATGGAACGATGAGCTGTACGAGATATATGACGACATTGACATAGTTCAGCGAATTAAAAGACAGCGGCTACGCTGGCTAGGTCATGTTGTCCGGATGGATGAAAACACTCCAGCTCTGAAAGTATTCGACGCAATACCCGCCGGGGGAAGCAGAGTAAGAAGAAGACCTCCACTCCGTTGGAAGGACCAAGTGGAGAAGAACCTGGCTTCGCTTGGAATATCCAAACTCTGCTATAATCGCGTAAGCGGCGTCTACGCCAATTAAGAAGAATATATAGTACCTTTCGTATCTATGAATGGATTTAGTACTAAGTGTTTCATGCAAAATCCATGCCAATGTAACCAAATTTACGCATAGAGCGATTCGGTGGTTACATTGGCATGGATTCAAAATAAAAACAACAAAGATAAGTTTGTACGCACCAGGGTAAATGATATCAATGAGCTGATGCCGGAAGCAGAATGAAAGATTTCTCACTCGACATAAGCTTTATTTATTCCCCCTACCAATGGTAAGGTTGATAAGATCTTTGTTGAGTTTTAAATACTAAGAGTCAGCTCTTTTTATCAATCGGTAGTAGTGAAGGGGCTTGCACCCTCTTGTACCTAGATCAGCAGAATTGTCAGCACTGCCTACGGTCGTCAAGTGGCTTATTCCATTAGGTCAAGTATTTGAGACGTTCGATTAGAAATGTACGTCTTCCATGCATGTGGTGGTTTTTCTAACCAGGCTAGTACAACTTCGGAATTGGAATTTGTATTTCGTCATGTTTAAATGCATTTGCA
>NW_024392764.1:0-3449 GCF_016617805.1 Bactrocera tryoni
TTTTTTTGATTTATGGATATTAAATAGTGTAATTTGATGTGTTCAACGGTCACCATTGGAAATCAAGAGGACGGTAAGGTAATTCTGGATTTATTAGTGATATTTATTGTATTTGAATTATTTGAACACATTTTTTATGATGTTGAAAGCCCATCCAAATCGCATTAAGTTCAATCTGAGTATTACTGCTGCTTTTAGAGTAAAGGATTTAAAGGGATTTATTTCATAGTTTCTCAAATTTTTATAGAGTTATAGTCATTTAAAAGACAACCGCTCAGTTCAATCAGCAAAATTAGTTAGTCTTTAAATGCGTTTTTTTCAAAACAACATTTTTCGATTTTGCTGCAGCGATAAATCGAAGAAAAATGAGTCGATCATGAAATCTTGTTCGGTATATAATCCTATATACAATAGCCAAAAATATCGCCCCAACCTCAGGGTAAAATTTATCTTTTTTAAAACGCCGGCATTTCGTAATTTTTTTTATGATAGATCATTGTATGCAGAATATCTTCTAGTTTAACGACAATTTTTTAGCTTTCATCTGCCGAGAAGGCCGAAATTACTGTAGTACTGTTTCGCGCCGTCGGAGATCGCGTGTTACTAAATTTTTTTTTAATTTCACTGGGTATTCTTGTTTGTAATGTTTTCATTTCTAAACAAACGATAAAGTAATCTTTTCTAAAGATTCCCAAAAACCGACCAGTTAGATAGAGGGTTATTTACATAAATATAAATAAACAGGATGACGAGACGAGTTGTTGTTGACATAACTGTCTGTCTGTCGGTCTATGCAAGCGATAACATGAGTAAAAATTAAAGGGCCTAATTATTGAATCCGCATCGAAATCGAATTCGTTGCGGAAAGAATTTTCGATCGAAAATGTTCTTACGATCATTGATACCGTCGATAACCATAAGTAAACTGTGTTATCAACAAATTTGACAAGTTTGAAAAATGAAATAAATTGACTTAGCTTTTTGGTTCGTTTTTACAAATATTTAAAATGGATACAATTGCAGTATATTTAAGTGATGGTGATGATGAAAATAGCAATAAATAGAAATTCGTCGTGAGCGCAGAAATTTGAGGAATATTTCAAAAGATGTGTTGGAAATGGATGACTATAAGTGAGTTGAACTATTTAAGCTAAAAAAAACAACATTTTATTTACATATGTATGTATGTACATACGCAGTTTCATCAAAAATTTTCGGATCAAGAAAAGGGCATTTATACACATACATTTTGGGGGAATGCGAAAATAAATTTGGAAATGACAAGAGGCAAGGTTCTCTTTCTCCAAAAATAAAGCTTGCTGCATGTCTATGTTTCTTAGCCACACGCAGTTATCAACATTGTATTGGAAAGGACTTCAATATACATAAATATGGCCCAATCGAAATTTTCTGTTGTATGAGATGAAGTACTCAACATTCTTGAATACAGGCTATGTTCAAGATGGATTTCCATTGACATGACCGCCAGCGAGGAATTAGAAGCAAAAACATAATTTTTTGGAAAATCAAAATTTCCTGGTGTGGCAATGGCAGCTGATGGCACTCATGTAAAGATAATGGCACCGTCAAGAAATAAACATGTGTATTTTAATCGCAAAGAATTCTCAAGTCTGAATATTATGGTGGTTAGGCTTTCTCAAAATTAAGTTTTCACTCAGTATTCTACATATACATAGGTACATATATTAGTTTTTCGTATGTAGGCGTGCGACCATAAGATGCAAGTACGATCCCTTTGATTTCAAAATCATTAGCGCATCAAATTATCGGAGAGGACATGCATATTTAATATAAGAAAGAATAATTTGCTAAAAATGCTACCAATTTATACGAATGTACTAATCGAATATATGTTTTGTAAAGGTGACAAAGGCTACCCTCTTCAACCGCGGCTCATATCTCCGTTTAGGGAACCAATAACATGCGTCCCAAAAAGGAGATTCAACACATATCATGCCCAAATCCGAATTGTTATTGAGAAGACGATAGGTTTATTAAAATCGGTATTTCGTTGTATTTGTGGTGAACGACGACTACATTACGCACCATATAAAGCAGCGCGTATTGTTAATTTATGTCGCGCATTGCATAATATTCGTTTGCATTTTAATTCAAATGAAAACATAAATGAGTTAACCTGGATACAACTGAAAATGTATATTCCAACGAATATGAGTGTGATATAGATGATATGTCTATCGACGAAGCAAATAGAATTAGAGATAGTTTTTTAGATTTTTTTTTAATATAAGTTCATATTATGTATTCATATCAAAATTATTTAAATTAACATAAAAATGCAGTAAACGAGTTATTAGACATTAAAAATAAAAACTTATGGCTTGTTTAAATGTTGTAGTTCAAGTTCTAAAATTTTTTTTGGTTTCTAATTTATCAATGGATATTTTTTCCATCACAGCATTATGTCGCTTCATTTTCTTCAATTTATCTTTTTTAATTTCACATCTGTTTGTTTCAGACAGTTCTTATGCATGTTCGTTCTGTTGCTTCATAAACGTGTTTAGAACTTTTGAAACATTGTCCTCCATCTTTTTTTGGATATTTATTTGCTCCTCAAGTAGACCCATTTTGTTTATATTCTGTTCCTTTTGCGGTGTACTTTGGGTCAGTTGATCAGTATCTCGATTTGCTTTCATTTGCTGGTCAGACGATAAAAATGATATTTCATTCTGCATTTGGGGCTGGGGAGAAATGTCGTCAATTGGTCTCTTCCTACTTGTACTAGGGATGTCATCTGAAACGTTTGTTGATGTTCCACAACTTTGTATACCTTTCAATCTCTCTACTGATGTATTAAGGGAAAGTATAGCGCTGACCTCCTCTTCGTTCCTCCGGAACTTAAATTTACTTGAATGAAGGGCCCACCTCCTGGTCCAGATATTTGCTTCTTATTTTTAATAATTTTCTTTTTAACTGCAAATTTAAAATCAGTCCAAACCTATAAATGAACCAATATTAACCGATAATATAAAAGCGTGATGTTTTTTTATACCTTTTTCCATCCAGTCCCGTCTTTGACTAGAGGGCTCATGACGTTTAACTTTTCTCAAGTGTCTTCCCAAAAAGCATATATACCCGCGGAAGCTTTTTGAGAAAATCCTTTAGCTATGTCTGGGTGCAACTTCATAATATCACCTAGTACCTCAATTTGATTGGTGTGTTTTGGTTTCTGACACATTTAAAACATAATTTAATGCGTTCTCAGGTATTTTTTTACATAAATACTTATAATTGCTCAATTTTTGCCAATTTACGCAGTTCACTCATCAACGGATCGATTTCGACGAATATTTTCGATTTTGCAGTTTCAATGAAAGTAAGTTCAACTCCATCGAAAACTTAATTTTCGATACGGTTTCAATGATTTCAATGTAATAAATTTTTTCGATCGAATTGTCAAGTTTTCG